>NW_024082276.1:197678-258387 GCF_003009895.1 Hyaena hyaena
TCTCTCTCTCTCTCTCTCTCTCTCTCTCTCTCTCTCTCTCTCTCTCTCTCTCTCTCTCTCCCTTCCCCTCCCTCCCTCCCTTCCTTCCTTCCCTCCCTCCCCCTTTCTTCCCTTCCTTTCCTTCCTTTCTTGTCACATTAGCTAACATACAGAAGCTGTTGGCTTCAGGAGTAGATTTCCATGATTCATTACTTACATACAACACCCCGTGCTCATCCCAACAAGTGCCCTCCTCAGTGCCCATCTACCATTTTCCATACCCCCTCCCCCCCATCTCCCCACTTCCATCAACCCTCAGTTCTCTGTACTTAAGAGTCTCCTATGTTTTGCTTCCCTCTCTGTTTGTAACTTATTTTTCCTTCCCTTCCCCTATGGTCTTCTGTTAAGTTTCTAAAATTCCACATATGAGTGAAAGCATGTGATATCTATCTTTTTCTGACTGGCTTATTTCACTTAGCACAATACCCTCCAGTTCCATCCATGCTTTTGTGAATGGCAAGATTTCATTCTTTTTCATCACTGAGTAGTATTTCATTGTGTGTGTTTCTATAGGTAGATAGATATAGATATATATCACATCTTCTTTATTCATCCGTTGATGGACATTTGGGCTCTTTCTATAATTTGGTTATTGTTGAGAGCGCTGCTATAAACATTGCAACCCTGGTTAATTTCATCAGGAAAGGAACTTATAGGCAGAGGCTCAGGAAACCTACTTGGAGGATGGCCTGGAGCAGGGAGAGATGGGAAGCCAGAAGCAATGGTCATCCACAAGTCGAGCCTGGGTAGCATCCTTGATGACCACTGGCCCTGGGGTCCAGGACGTGAGCTGTTGTCCCTAGTCTCTCTGCTGCCGCCGCATTTTCTGTTTCTCTCGATCCTGAATGACAAGCTCGGCTGAGACATCTGAGTGGTTGAGTGTAAGTCCCCCCTTCTGTTGCCTCAGGGACAGTGGGAGCAAGTGAGTAGGCTTTGGGACTTGACTACACAGCAAGATGATCTTTGCATCACACCAATCCTCAAAGACTGTTAAAAAAAATCAGTGAAGAGACATGAATGACCTTTCCCTCACCGGGGCTATATGACTGCATCTAATCTTCATAGCTGTGATTATTATGCCCATTTTACAGATGAAGGCATTGGGCTTCAGAAAGGTTATGTGCCTTGCCTCTGGCCACAGAGCTAAAAAGTGGACTTTAAGAAAAAGTGGATTCAAACCCAGATCTGTCTGAATTCAGAGCTCAAGTACTAAGCCATTCTAAAATTGGCCCTGCAATCTTAATTTTCATTCAGTAGGATTAAAGCTTCCCTAATCTCCATGGTCTGCAAAACAATCTCAAACCTAAGCAGCTTGTCTTCTAAAGGCTTTCCAACTGTTTTTCAACTTGGCAACAGCACCTTCTCACCACATAGTTTAGAAAATTTCTTGACAGTCAGCTGAGGGGGTGTTTGTATTTTTCATTTCGGGATTACAAGCGTTCCCTGTGTTGCTGAGTCACCTCTGTGATGCTTACCCAAGGCTCAGGGCTTGACAGTGCAGTGAGATGAGATTAGAAATTGGAAATCAAAGTCTAACCATATCCACCTTAGGAAACCGAGGCATCACAAGAAGGCTCCGCTCATGCCCTAAAGCCACCTGCTCTCTGCCTTCTCCCACTTTGCTTTCATTGCGTGCCTGCAGACCTCCAGTGGTAAGTTACTTTCTTGAGCAGGTCTGAAAATTTGCCAGGTGGAGACAGTTATGTTTAAAATTCATTCCCCTGAAATATAAAACAGCGTTAATTAAGGAAGGAAGGAAGGAGGGAAGGAAGGAAGGAAGAACCATTCTACATTTGTCTCCCATGTGATTTTGCCTCCCATTTGCTCATCACTGGGTTTATGGAATTGAGTGCAAGGCAGGTGAAGCCTATCCGGGGGGCACCCCGGGCACCCCCTGCAGGGTTTCCCTCAGAGAGGCCTGATGCTTCACCCTATCCACCTCTGAAAGAGGACAGCCTCACGTGCACTTCTCTGCGGGACCAAATGTTCCTATTTTCAACGGGAAGGGCGGCCGCCCTGCCCATGTCTTGGCTTGGTTCAGAGAGCAAGGCAGGGGCCAGCCAGAGGAGCAGCGTGGGAGTTCCTGAGAGTGTTCCCTCCCACCCCGCCCCCTCCCCCACAGCTGTGCTTCCAGAAGCCAATTTCACTGGCCACAGGCCTCAGAATCACTGGGTGTTTGTTAAAATGCAGATTCCGGGGCAGGGGGCTAGGCGGGTGATGGAGGGAGAAAATAGCAGATTCACAGGCTGGCCGGTACAGGTGCATCAGAATCCCTGCATTTGCCTAAGTTCGTGAGATGATTGGATGCCCAGCAGAGTTTCAGAATCCTTTCTACTCGTGAGTCAGTAAGGCACTCTCTGGCTGAGCTGAAATGTATTGGTTTAGGGTGATTTTCCTGGGATAGTAACACTTAGAGTTTCCCTTTAAACTTTTTCCCTCTTGGAATCCAATTTTATAGAGCCAGTTGAACAATCCGAGTTCATGTAATTATCTAGAAGTCAGCCTCCCGTGCTCTCCTTGGAGATGGATGTGGGTGAAACTAAGTGGAAAACCCACTCTTTCCACCTCCAAGTGGCTCTTGCCAGCAGGCATTCGAGTTTTGCTGGAAATCCAGCCCCTTGGTGGTGGAGAGCATGCTCTATTTCACTCCCATTGTGCACAGGCTGCAAGTCTCTTCTCTGGAGAAGCCCCTTCCTCTACGTGTTTGCAGCTGCCTGGTTTGCACCTCCTCATCCTCTAAAAGCCCCAATCCTGCAGTCTCTGTGTGATTCTCTTATTTGTTTCATAGATTCAATTTCTATTGATGTAATATGCACGTGTCGTGTACCTACTGTGTGTGAGCATCATGCAGGGGTTTGGGGGAAGAGGATGGAATAGATAGAAAGGTAACTAAAAGGAGGTCCCTGGAGCACGTGGGTGACTCAGTGAGGTAAGCAGTGGACTTCGGTGCAAGGCATGATCTCATGGTTCGTACGTTTGAGCCCCGCGTTGGGCTCTGCTCTGGGCTAACAGCTCAGAGCCTGCTTCAGATTCTGTCTCCCTCTCTCTGCTCCTCCCCTGCCCACACTCTCTTTCTCAAAAATAAACAAACACTGGGGCGCCTGGGTGGCTTAGTTGGTTAAGCGTCCGACTTTCGCTTAGGTCATGATCTCGCGGTTCGTGGGTTCAAGCCCCGCGTCGGGCTCTGTGCTGACTGCCAGTTCAGGGCCTGGAGCCTGTTTCAGAGTCTGTGACTCCCTCTCTCTCTGACCCTCCCCTGCTCACGCTGTCTCTCTCTCTCTCTCTCCTAGAAATAAATAAAAAACATTTAAAAAAAATAAACATTTTAAAAAGGTAAAAGGAGGTCCCTGCTGCCTGGGAGCTACAGACCAACCAGGAGAGACATCACTGCACAGCTGAGTACAGTGCAGGGAAATAGAGTCGGCGCTAAGTGAAGGGACAAGCAACACTGGAGGGATGACTCACAGAGGAGGGAGGGCTGCTCGGAGGCAGTGCCATCACTGTGAGACAGGACTGAACAAGTTGCCCAGAAGTCCAGGGGACCATCCAGGGGAGCAAGAGGGATGGCGAACATGACACGTACTCTGTGCATAAAAGATGTCGCTCTGCTCTTTTATCCCAGGTTTTAGCATGTCCATCTGAAGGTAGTGGGATGAATGCACTTTGAAAAGCTTAGTACCTGGGACCCCAGGTTGTTAGTTGAGTACCATTGAGTGTGCGGCTAGCTGTGTTCCCCAAAGCCTTGGGTCAGCTGGTCTCTGATCTTCTCCTCATTGTCATCAGCACCCAGCATGGTGGCCACAAACTTCAGGTGTTGACAAATGGGGCACCTTGAATCACATCTCGGCTTAATCCTCTGGTTTGCCACAAATCACACGAGTTGTCTAAAACTCATGTGGCCCTTGAGTACTCTGTGGGTGTGTTTGGGATCAGTGAGGTAGGATGAGCTCGAGGGCTTCAGAGCTTCATGGATTCATCTCTGCCTCTGGTGCTTAGAGAGTGAGAGTCTCTTGTGGTCACACCACACATGACTTTTCATGTATAAACAGTGATGCCCCAAACCTCTAGCTGCTGGGTACTGGTCAGATTTCTTCCCCCTTTCTGGAACTTACGTGCTCTGCCTTTTGTGGTCAAGTTTCTTGACCCATTTCTACCTCCTTTGAGGGTATAAGGTGGATTAGCACACGTTGTACAAATTCCATGATCCACGTAGGGTGCTTGTCCACCTGTAGAGAAACCAAATCACACCAGACTACATAGAAATCCATTTCTGCAGCCCCAGTAACTACACTATCATGTGCTGGGCAAGTCTGACTCCTTAGCTTTGTGATGTGTCTGAGCTGTACTCTCATACAGCTGCTCACTTTTACCAGTACCAAATATTTGCAGACATTACAATATGCTTGTTTTAGTGAAGAAGCTGTTGATTGCAAGTAACAGGCACCTAACTAAAACTTACTCAGGTCAATAATGAACGCATTAACTAGGAATAGACGTAAATGAGCTAAACGTAGTAAAGGCCATGTATGAAAAGTTAACAGTGAACATGATACTCAATTGTGAAAGACTGAACGCTTTTTTCTCTAAGATCAGGAGTAAGATAAGAAGGCCTGCTTTTGCCACTTCTGTTCGGCATAGTACTAGGAGTCCTAGCCAGAAATATCCATCAAAAAAAAAAAAAAAAAAAAAGAAAAAAGAAATAAAAGCCATCCAGATTGGACAGGAAGAAGTAAAATGGTCTCTGTTTGCACACAACATAAGTTTATGTGTAGAAAACCCTGAAGACTACATGCACACACACCTGTTACAATGGATAAATTCAGCAAAGCTGCAAGATACAAAATCAACACATTAAAAAAATCAGTTGCATTTCTATATACTACTAATGAACAGCCCTAAAAGGAAGTGGAGAAAGCAATTCCATTTACAATATCATCAAGAAGAGTAAAATACTTAGGAATAAACTTAACCAAGGAGGTGAAAGATGTACAACTGAAAACCATAAAACTGTGCTGAAAGAAATTAAACAAGACACAGATGAGTGTTTATAAGGCATCCCATGTTCATGGATTTGAAGACTTAATATTGCTCAGAGGTCAGTATTACCCCAGGTGATTTACATTGTCAATGTAATTCCTATCGAAATCCTGATAGTGGTGGGATTTTTTTCTTGCAGAAATAGAAAAATCTATTCTAAAATTCATATGGAATCTCAAGGTACCTTAAAGAGTCAAAACAATATTGAAAAAGAACAAAGTCGGAGGTCTCACACATCCTAATTAAAAAAATTTGTTTTACAAAGCCAATTCATTACAATGTTACAGTAATTAAAATGGTGTGGCACTGGCCAAAGACATACATACAAACCAATGCCATAGAAGAGAAAGTTCAGAAATCAACCCCATTTATAGGGTCAAATGATTTTCAATAAAGCTGCCAAGACCTTTCAGTGAGTCAAAGGAAGTCTTTTCAACAAATGGTGTTGAGAAAACTAGATATCCACATGCAAAAGAATAAAGTTGGGCCTTTGTCTTATGCCAAATACAAAAATTAATCAAACGGATTAGACCTAAGTGTAAGAGCTAAAACTATAATACTTTTAGAAGAAAAGAGGGGAAGAGCTTCATGACATTGAATTTGATAATGATTTCTTGGATATTATACCACAGCAAAGGCAACAAAAGAAAAAAAAACAGATAAATAAGGCTACATCAAAATTAAAAACTTCTTTGCATCAGAGGACATAAGTGAGTGAAAGGCAGCCTACGGAGTAGGAGAAAATATTTGCAAGTCATTTATCTTATAAAGGGTTAATATCTATGACATACAAGCAATTTTTACAACTCAACAACAAGAAATCAAAGAACTCAATTTAAAAAATGGGCATAGGACTTGAATAGATACATAAATTGTCAATAGGCACATGATGACTAGATGCTCAGTATCAGTAATCATTAGGGAGATTAAAATCAAAACCATAATGAGATACCACCACACACCCATTAGGATGACTATCAGAAGGAAAAAATAACCAATATTGATGAGATGTGGAGAAATTGGAACGCTTGTCCTTTTGGTAGAAATGTAAAATGTTACAGCTGCTATGGAAGAAAACAGTAGGTGATCCCTCAAAAAAATTAAAAATAGAAATACCATATGATCCAGCAATTCTACTTCTGAGTATATACCTAAAATCAGGGGCTAAAAAAAGATATCTGCGTGTCCATGTTCATAGCAGCATTTTTCATAAGAGCCAATGTTCATTGATGGAAGAATAGGAAAACAAAATGAGGTACATACAGAGAATAGAATATGATATGAATATGATTCAACCTTGAAAGAAAAAAGGAAATTCCAACACACACTGGAACATGAATGAGCCATGAGGACATTACACTAAGTAATATAAGCCTGTTACAAAAGGGCAAATACTTTATCATTCCGCTTCCATGAGGTGCCTAGGGTAGTCAAAACCACAGAGAGCAGAATGGTGGCTGCCAGGGTCTGCGTGGAGGAGGAGATGGGGAGTGGTTTTATGGGTATAGTTCCAGTTCTAGAGATTCTGGCCATCATGGTTGCACAACAGTGTGAATGTACTGAGTACCTGTGAACTGTACACTTAAAAATAGTCAAGGTGGTAAATTTTATGTGTTTTTACAACAATTAAAAACATCTACAAAATGAATACACTGGCTTATAATGTAGAAGTCAGGGTTTTCAAACAATGGCCTTGGGGCTTTGAATCTCCCAGCCCTGCTTCCTCTGTGTTGCTTGTTCTCAGAATGGCTCTTGCCATCCCAGCAGCTACATAGCCCTGTGGCATTTCTGAGCTTACATGGTTTTCTATCTCTCAGTCTTAAGCATATAAAATATCATGTGAGGAGTCTGATTGGTTCTGCTTGGGCCACATGACCATCTCTGTGACCAATCACGGTGGGCAGGGAAAGCAGATCTGAGTTACTCCTATCGCTATGGAGCAGATGAGGCCGTGTAACGCACAAGGTCCTCACATATCAGGGAGAACAAAGAATGGGTGTTGGATGGACAACACATGACCTCTGTAATGTCTGGTTTCTATCTTCCAAAGTCACTTCCACCACTTGCGGCAGGCTGTGAGTACCTTGCATGAGTTGGGGAGACTGGCTTTCTTCCAATTTCACTTCAAGTGACCACAGCCCTCCAGAGGGTCTCCAGGTTCATGGCACACCCACTTTCCAGAGGAGAGGGGTTTCTACCCCAAGTCCCTGCACTGGCTTTGAAGTTGCGTGTGGCTCTGAACAGGGCAAGACAGGTGCTCTCCTGATAGTCTGATTGATTTTTCCGCTTCAGTCAGTTAACCTAACGCTACCTCTGGGACATTGACTAATGCCCACCTGGGTCTTACAACTACCCACTTAACTTCCATTTGAGAGATTTATGTGTGAGCTTGGCTACATTATTACCCTTGTGTAGACAGTCATCAGTGTTTGTGAATTAAGATTGATTACATGGGCAGCCACCTACACAAATTGCTTAAAAGTTGTTAATTTGTGGTTGGCATTAACATGTTTGATGGGTATCATCAGATACAAATCAGAAAGAACTCTCAGCTCATTTCACGGATGATGGGGGCCTATTGCTTCCGGTATTTCTGTAGGATGGATAACCCAGTGAGGGGTTTTCTCCCCGGGGGGGGGGGGGGGGTCCTCTCTATTACCTGCCTTTCAGGAACCAGAAGAACTGGTTCAAAATGCAGATTCCTGAGATTGTACCAGATAAAATTAATCAGAGTCTCTGGGGATAGGACCCAGGAATCTGTATTTTTATCAAGCTCCCCAGGTGAAGTTTCCATAACATACATCGCTGTGGCTATTTCACAGAGTGGCAAAATGTAAGAAGACGCTTTTCTTTCATACACTGATTAGTGTATGGCTCACCAAGAAATTGTTTTGCTGGGTGCGTGGCCAGGCAATTGCAAAATCATGGAATAGCAGAGGGATTTTTTGGCATTTGCTGCTTCTCAATTGTCTTTAGCTCAAAAAAATCTTTATGCCAAAGTGGCATATTTGGGGGCGGCATGTTCTGATCTTCTACAAGGGCTTAAAGTCACTCTCTCTCAGCCCCATCTCTGGATTTTCTCTGTCTGAACTCCTTGTGACTAGAGACAGTCTGGTGAGCCTCACTCCCTCATTCCTTGCTTCACGGGAGACTGTGCTTAGATTGGCTTTCTGGAGCAGGTGACATGAAAGTACATGCCAGAGCTCATATTCTGCGTGGATCTTAGACGCTGGAGAAATCTTAGCAATCATCCACTGGGGTTGAGCCCCTGCAACATTATGAACGTCCTTTTGTTCATTTCAGACATTGCTAATCAATCACTGCACTTTTTCTCATGAGGCTTGGATGCAGGCTCACAATCCTTTTCCATATAACACTGAGGTTTAATTGATTTGTCATGAAGTTTATTTTAACCCTAGATCTAAGCAAACTTCAGCTTTTACTTATGGAGAAGGGTAGGCTCTGGGAGGAAAAGTGATGTGGTCAAGGCTCAGAGCTAGGTTTGGAAATACCAATATCCTGGCTATGAGCAGAGGGAGTTTTCTTACCTTTGAGAATGGTCAGTTTTTAATAATGTTTTCCAGAGATGTTGGAATAAATTTTAACAACTAAAATATAAATTGTGTGGAATATGGGGTGCCTGGGTGGCTCAGTCCATTGAGTATCTGACTTCAGCTCAGGTCATGATCTCATGATTTATGGGTTTGAGTCCCACGTTGAGCTCTGTCTAACAGCTCAAAGCATGGTGCCTGCTTCAGATTCTGTGTCTCCTGCTCTCTCTCTGCCCCTCCTCTGCTTGCTCTCTCTCTTGGTCTCTCAAAAATGAATAAACATTAGGGGCACCTGGGTGGCTCAGTCTGTTGGGTGTCCGACTTCAGCTCAGGTCATGATCTTGCGGTTCGTGGGTTCAAGCCCCATGTCGGGCTCTGTGCTGACAGCTCAGAGCCTGGAGCCTGTTTCAGATTCTGTGTCTCCCTCTCTCTCTGACCCTCCCCTGCTCACACTGTCTCTATCTCTCTCAAAAATAAATAAAACATTTAAAAAATTTTAAAAAATGAATAAACATAAAAAAATGTTTTAATTGTGTGGAATATAATTTTTTCCTATATGCATGAAGATTTTTAAGTATTCTAGAAATTATCAAGCACTGAGTATGTAAATAGCCATTGTTAAGTGGCAAATCTGAGCCTTGACAACCTGCTAACTCCCAAGAATAATTCTCAGATTAGTAGATTCCCCACTATCTATAACTTAGAGCTGTAGCCAGTGGTTCACGTGTTTCACTTAAAAAGGGAGAACAAGGTTGCTTAATCTGCAAATATTCAAGTGCCTGGCATTTGCAGAGAACAGAGTACATATCACTTTGCTGAACCCTCATCTGCCACATCATTTTCATATGCCGACAGCCCCTGCTGGGTACACTTACTATTATTCTCATTGAAGTTACAATTCCCGCACTGGGGAGCCGCGCTGTCATTACCAGTAACCAAAAGGGTGCAGTGTCGTGTGCAAAATGGCAACACGGCAGAACTCAGCATAGAAATCAGAGGTCTGCAGAGGACCCTCTCCTTCCTAATGCAGGCCAGGGGCCCTCCAGCGCTCATACGGAAGGCTGCTTCGTCTGCTCTCCATCAGCATTAGGCATCAGAAGGAAGACTTTAGAGTCAATCGGTGGAGGAGAGTTCTGTAGGAGGCAGCAGGAAGTTGTAGCCGAGAATTCCGCCACGTGTGCGTGTCAGTGTCTCGGCTGATAGCAGACCTTCCTCCTCATCTAAGCCGCTCCCCGACTCTCCCTCCCTCTCCGTAGTTATTTCTTTGCCAAGCCCTCAAGCTGATTAATTTATAACTTTAATAATGTGGTAAAGGACCTTGAGTTATTTTGCCTGGAGAAGGTGTATGAAGTAGGCCGCATCGTTTTCTCTTGTGCTTCCCCATAAGCAGCCCATCTGCTTATTCGTCTATTGGAATTTCAGCCTTTGCATTGGAAAGTGCCAGGATTAGTCTGAACTTCAGGGATAACTAAGTGTATAAAATGCACATTAGTTGCTTTTTGGGTGAAAGTAGTAAGGAGAGGAGGAAGCTGGAAAATGGGGTGAAATGTTCTGGAAAATTAACTCAAAGTGAATCTCTTAAAATTTCTGTAGGGATTGGGGCATCTGACTGGCTCAGTTGGGAGAGCACGCAGCTCTAGATCTCCAGGTTGTGAGTTTAAGCCCCACGTTGTATGTAGAGATTACTTAAAAAGCATTAAGAACCCCCCAAATTCTTTAGGGATACTGAATATAGTTTCCCAAGGCAAGTTATGAATAAGAAAAATAGAATAGATTACATCAATTTTAAAAAAGAATCTTCTTGCCAAAGAAAATATAATTTCTGTCTTTATCCTCAGCTTTCCAATAAAATGTCATATATACATGTATATATGTCTCTCTATATATGGCATTATATATATATATATGTATTATGTATGTAGACACACACACACACACACACACACACACACACACACTGAGAGACCAACTGGGAGAAATTTGTAGACTAAGGCAGTCAGGATCTTAGAGATTCAAAATTCACATATGGCAGAGATATGTTAATAAATGTAAGTGTATTCTTTATTTGGGCTTGAATAAATTGGAAAGAATTGGGAATTAAAATTGGAAACCATGCTTTTTCTTCTCTTTAGATCGAATTCAAACTTGCTCTGAATTGATGTTGAGTAGTCCCATAATGCATATATTAGTTTATGCCTTACAAACTGCTTTCCTATGCATTATAGCCTTGGATTAAAGTATGGCCTACTTTATACACCTTCTCCAGGCAGAATAACTCCAGGTCCTTTACTACATTATTAAAGTTATAAATTAATCCAGCTTGAGGGCTTCTGCAATTCTAAATTATGTAACATAGTGATTATTTATTTCTCTACATGTCACAGATGAGGAAACGGTGGTCCCAAGAAGTCCATGACCATTGAGCATGAAACAGCCAGTACAGTGGCAAAGCTGGATGTCGGGTCCAGATCATCATCATCACACTTGTTTACTGGTATTGGATATTGAGCGTAGGGTCTAGGTTGGGCACCAGGCTGGCCACAGGGGCCAAAGGCAGTAGAAACAGACCCTGGCTGCAAGGAGCTCTCCACAATGGAAGTTCGGAATACACGAACGAGGTGAAGCTGTTGGATTGAGAAGATTTGTGGATTGATTGTATCTAAGGGGAGTCAAAGGTCCTATAACGCTTCCCACAATGATAGTCACCTGGGGGTTGATGATAAGCAGGATTGATGGGGTGAGGAGTTTGAGGACAGAGAGCAGAGATGCATGTGCCCAGTAGGTAGGAAGACACAGAGTCCCGTATGACTCAACTCACAGTTTTGTGCCTTTTGAACCCTTTTATTCACTAAAAGATGAGTTTATTATTGAACCCTGTTTTTTTAATGTTTACTTATTTATTTTGAGAGAGAGGGAGAGAGAGAGAGAGGGATCAAGCAGAGTAGGGTCAGAGAGAGAGGGAGAGAGGATCCCAAGTAGGATCCACTCTGTCAACAGAGTCCGATGTGGGGCTTATCTTATGAATCATGAGAACATGACCTGAGCCAAAATCAAGAGTTGGATACTTAACTGACTGAGCTACCTAGGCTCTCTTTAAAACCTGATTTTATTTTGTTCCAAACTATACAATGAAACTGGAAGTCCCTAAGAATTGGGATTTCTTACTGACTTCAGAAAGAGTAATTCTTATGGGGCCCAGCTGAAGAGTTAGATTCCTGGCTCTTACTGATACTGTCAATGAAGAAAACTTGTCTCTTTGCAAAATTTCAGTTCAGGGTTTGCATTTCTTTGACAAAAAAAGGTAACAGTCAGCCCAAGAAGAATACTGGCAATCTCAAATCCATCCCTTTGATTAGCACATCAGTTTGAATAATATGTATTTACAGGTTGTGTGACGGGACCATAAGAAAGTTGTGAGTGATCCTCTTAAATTGTAATGAAAGGGCTATCAGGTTTTTTGGGTTCAATGTTTCCTGAGCAGCAGGTGATAAAATTCAGATGATCAATATATGCAGTTTTTCTGGGCTCTATTGGAATGATTAATGGTTTGGACTTGATTTGAATTGGGAAAGAGGTATAAGGCAAGATCAATTATGGGTGAACTTGGACTTCATTACCACAGAGCACTCACTAATACAGCACTCCTCTCTGAATGTGTATGAAGCCAAAGGCTGGGGACAGAGAGTGAGGAAGGCAAGGTATGGGCCAGTGGACTGCCTCTGCCCAAGTGGCATTTGCAGTGAAGACGCCTTCTAATCAAGCCAATACTACAGTGTAGACTCCAGGCCGACTTAGCAGCTTCATTTGTTTGTTTTTCTGGCTATAGACAAAACTCTATATCCTCACTGCTGAAAATTCACATATTACAAAATGTCTGATTTGTAAAGTGAGAGTTCCCTGGAATCACCTCCCTTCTTCCTCATCTGTGAGAAAAACCACCATCAACAGTTGGGTATTCTTCTTGGAATTGATTTTGGCTCATTCTACCACCTAATTATTTATTAACACAGAAAAGATCAAGTAACGTATTTTGAACTTGATCGATAACTTGATATCTCTGTCAACAACCACCTACGTGGGCCTGGGCCTGCCTTGCTTCCTCGCTGTGTCTCCAGCCAGCAGTCGGCCTTGCCCTTGTGCCCACTGGCCTCCAGTAAGGCCTTTTTCAGATGCTAAAATGGCATCATTCCAAGGTAGTGTTTCCCTCAACTAAGGTCACTTAGAAGCTCTGGGCATGAGATAAGAAACTCACTCAGAGGCTGGCTTCTTCTTGCTGTGTGTACCTGCTGCCCTGGAAACTCGTCTGGGTTTTGGGGGGAGTCTTCCTGCTCAGGGAGACTGAATGGCAAAGTGGGACAGAATATGCCTTCTGGAGTTGATAGCATCCACATTTCTTAACTTCACTAAGCCTCAGTTTCCTTGCTGGTAAATAGAGGTAATAATAGTACCTACGGTTTAAAATTATTTTCATGGGGATTAAATGAAATCCTTTATGTAGAGCATTTAGCCTGGTGCCTGTGACATTGTAAATTCCCATAAACTACATATCCTCTTCCTAGATGTGCTGGCCCAGGGGGACAGGTGTTGGTTATCTATTTCCTCCTGTATCCTTAGTGCTCAGTCCATGGAGGATTCTGGATATTTACGAAGAAATGAATTCCCACTGGTTGCCTCCATTGACCCCACTGACAAGGCCAGTCCTTCAAGCTGGAAAGAGAATCCAGAAAGGAGTGGTGGAAGGTCAGAGAAACGTCATTCGCCAGCCATCCAGAAGTACGAGCCAGCTAGGAAGTCGGAGCTTTGCTGCCCAAATTGGGAAGCTTCCACACAGGTCCCACTGCTCAACGAGGACCCCCAAGGGGGCTGGGGGTGAGGTCTGTGGAAGCCTTTGCTCTCCGTTTGACGTGGGCCTGCATTTCCTGTTGGTCAGCAGGTTGGCGTTTAGGAAGAACAACTGGACGTATTTTGATGGAAGAACAGGAACACGCTGGAGCCCCAGCTCGTCAGCATGTTCTCACCTTGCGAACCCACAACGACCTTCCAGAAGCAATGGCTGCTGCTTCACTTCTACCTTGCAGGTCTTCAGCATATTTCTCCTCTGGATAACTCTCTACTGGATCTCTGAATATGGCCCCAGTTCAGCCACGTTGACTCAGTCAATGAACTACTCGCTGAAACTGATTCTTTGTGTCTGTCAGTATGAAACACAGCACCTCCGTCATCAAGCTGCTAATGAATCCCATGGCTTTGCGCCAGGACATTCCAACAGCTGGCTATATACCAAGCTTGATCTCTTTACCCCTGTGAATGGAAGGGCCCACTGCCCGGGACAGATATGCACAGACATCCATCGTCCGGGGTCGTCTCTGAGTATAATGATGCAGAAACTTATTAGCTGTGATGGTAGGCAAGGTCTTCTGGGATTTCTCTAGCCTATAATTGGCTTTTACTGTTGTGGGTTCTGTGAATGTCAGAAATAATGAGATGGCATCTGGGTCTGACATGGCATCATTAGAGGCCTGGTAATGCAGATCATGAACATGCATTCATATAAGGGAGAATAATGAATCAAGTGGGAAATGTCTGAGGAGTCGTGGGGACTGTGCCCAAATATATACTCTCTTGATGGATACTAATGCCAGCAATTAATAATCCAAGGCCCTATCCTCCAGGGGCTGGTAAGTCCCCAGCTAAAATAACATTCCTCAGGCCGCCGAAAAACTCATGGTGAGGGTCTTTGTGAGAAGCCTGAAGGTCGTCTGTGCCACGCCCAAGGTTGGGCACCATGCGGATTCGTCCACACGGCATACAGTAGCCCAGCTTTCGTATGGAAATATGCTGAGCACAGTTTTACATGCATCCACATGATTCCGGTGATAGTATGGTTTTTGGAGAAAATTATTTAGCCATTTATAACAGTCATTAAGTTGCTATGACTTACGGGTGGGTGGCATTATCCCCTCAAGAAACACCGCAGACCATGTATTTTGCCACACTCAGGAACAAGGCAATGTAAATGTTTGTCTCGGGCTATGGGAACCCCCTCCTCGTGCACTGCGTATTTATGAGATTTTGCACAGCTCCGCTCATTATAACATTCAGAAGCCTTAGCGCCATTGTTCATAGTCAGCAGGTGATGGGAACAGGGAGGCGGGGAGCGCTTGTGGTAGGAATGCGCTAACCTTTCCTACCAGCAGTCAGAACATCAACCCAGATCTTGTAGTTTCACATCCTATTTTTACCTCCAATCCCCCCCCTCCCAAGCCTGTGTGTTTAGAACTCCAGTGATGGCCACATACCTCATGCTTTTGGAGAGGGTGTGGTGTCTGTACTGTCCCTGCCTGTCCCTGTCTGCCTCTGTCTGTCCCAATGTCACTTTCTCTGTCTCTGCCCGCTTTGTCTGAAACTCTCCCCTTTCTTTAGCTTGTTTTTTTTTGTTGTTGTTGTTTTGTTTTTTGTTTTGTTTTTCTTTTTGTAGTGAATGGAAATAAACATGCAGAAAAGTGCCAGATCATAAGTGCTCAGCGGAGAGAATTCTCATAAACTCTAATTGGCATCCTAGAAGCCCCTTCATGCCCGGTTCTAATCACTAGATTTGAACTCTCCCCGAGGGCAGCTGTGCCCCTGATTTTTAACTGCCTAGATGTGTTTGCCTGTGTCTGTAGTTTATGTGAATGGAATCCTGTGGCTTTTTTTCCCTCAGCGTTTTGTGTGTGAGGCTTATCTACACTGTCTGGTTGAAAACCTGTTCTCATTGTGTGCATATACTGTGGTTTATCTATCCATTCTGCCAACTATGGGCATTGGGAAATTTGTGACTTGGGGCTGTTATGGGAAGTGCTCCTGGGAACATTCTAGAAGATGTTTGCTGGTAAGCATATGCCCATACTTATGTTGTGCATAATTTGGAATAAGGAATTATAGCTTCCCTTGACTTTTAAAACTACCTCCTCTTACACCATCTCAGTCTTCACTGAAACAGAGGGAGACTGAGTGGTGCTTAGGCCAGAAACTCAGGTGTACAAGAAGTATCACTGAAGTTTTTAAAATTTAAAACCAATTTTTATTTTTATGTATTTATTTTTTTTGGGGGGGGGTACAAGTGAGCTAGGGGCAGAGAGAGGGGAATCCCAGGAAGGGAGTCTCCCAGAAGGAGAGAGAAAGAGAGAGAGACGCAACGCTCACCCAAAGCGGGACTCATGTTTTTAACCCAAAGTGGAGTTCGAACTTACCTGAAATGGGGCATGAGCTCGCCTGATATGGGACTCAAACTCACGAACTGTGGCCTGAGCTGACATCAGAGGCTTAGCAACTGAGCTACCCAGGCACCCCTAAACCTAATTTTTAGTTCTAAGTCCTCATCCTCATACTATTAGACAAGAGGAATCCTGTCTCCGTTGTTGTGGGATTCCTGCCATACCCCATGGTGGCTGTGACCAGAGCCAGCAAAGGGAAAGGGTCTCCAGCCGCTGTCTGTCCCTCTGCTGAGCAGCTCACCCTTTGGAAGGAGGGGCAGTCCTGTGGTGTGCTTAGGACATGGAGTTGTGGGGGACTGGGACCCTTGATGCCTCTGACCGTGTACTTTAGGGTCCTCTCTGGCTCTGGCTGTCTGTCTCACGGGGGACGGGGAGAGAGGAGGTCGGATCCCTGCTGCTCTCCTTCCAAACTCAGGGAAGACTCTTCTTCAACAGGAAGACCGTCCCTGAGCCATCCTGCTCCTTGGGGCCCCAATGGGACTGCCTTGTCCACCAGCTCTGCCCAGTGCGGTCGCTCAGGATTTGGAAAGCAAAAGCCAAGAAGTTTTAGGCTGGCTGCCTTCTGCCCTGGCACATTCCTCCCTCGAAGTAATGAAACACAGAGCCTGCTTCAATGGGGAAAGGTGACAACCGGGGAGAAGAATGGATATCATCTTAAAGTGTCACAGTCTTTGCTTGACTAGAACGTTGGGAGCATGGTGGCCATAGGCACATGTGACCTGTGTGGTGACAGTTGACATGATCTGCCATCCATGGACTAGGGGGCCGCTGGGCACCACCACCTGGCATGGTGGTTTCTCTTTTATGGGCCCCTTGTGACCCCTGCTTGTCCTCTCCTAGGAAGTGGGGGAAAGGGTCTTGGGTGGAGGGGAGGGAGGCGTGAGAGCCTGGAAGTGAAGAGAGCTGAACAGAGAGATTCTTGGGGAGAAGACACGCCATCAAACCACAGCAGTTACTGGTGCGGGACACACGCTAAAATGGCTGAAATACTGACAGTCAGACAGAACAAGAGTGTTGTGTCCTAAGAGGCGCCAGGAAGCTCATGTGGTGGGGGAGCACTCACCCCCATATTTGCGTCCTAGGGCTTTGGGGACAAAGGACCACAAACTAGGTAGCTTTAAACATCAGAAATGTATTTATTCTCTTACAGTTCTGGTGTTTCCAAGTCCAAAGTCAAGGTGTTGACAGAGCCATGTTCCCTTTGAAGCTTTTTTAAAAAAAGTTTTTATTCAATTTTATTTTATAAACGTTTATTTATTTTGAGACACAGAGAGAGAGAGACAGAGCATGAGCAGGGGAGGAGCAGAGAGAGGGAGACAGAACCATGCGATCATGGCCTGAGCCCAAGTCAGACACTCAACTGACTGAAGCACCCAGGGGCTCTCCCTCTGAAGCTCTGAGGGAAGGATCCTTCCTTGCCTCTTCTTGGCTTCTGGTGGTTGCTGGCAATCCTTGGGGTTCCTTGGCTTGTGCATCATTCCAACGTCTGCCCCGATGCTCACATAGGCTCTTCTTTCTGCATGTGTTTGTGTTTTCTCTTTTTATAAGAATATTAGTCATTGGATTAGGGTACACCTTAAGCCAGTGTGATCTCATCTTACCTAATGATACCTGCAAAGACCCTGTTTCCTATCTATCATCTATCTATCTATCTATCTATCTATCTATCTATCATCTATCTATCTATCTATCTATCTATCTATGTATCTATCTATCTATCTATCTATGTATCTATCTATCCACACACACATATGTATATGCCCCCCAGCCCCTCAATGGATTGCATGATGCACACCTACATCAAGGAGGGCCATCTGCCCTACTCGGTCCACTAATTCAATCACTAAATCTCTTCTGGAAACCCTCTCACAGACACACCTAAAAATAATGTTTAAACATATATCTGGGTAGGGGCACCTGTCTGGCTCAGTCAATAGAGCATGTAACTCTTGATCTTGGGGTTTTGAGTTCAAGTTCCACGTTGGTTGTAAAGCTTACTTTAAAAAAAAAAATCAGAGGGACACCTGGGTGGCTCAGTCACTTAAGTGTCCGACTTTTGATTTCAGCTCAGGTCATGATCTCACAGTTTGTGAGATCGAGCCCCATGTCAGGCTCTGCACTAACAGCATGGAGCCTGCTTAGGCTGCTTAGGAGAGCCTGCTTTCTCTCCCTCTCTCTTCCCCTCCCTTGTTCATGCTTTCTCTCTCTCTCTCTCAAAATAAATAAATCAAACTTAAAAATTTTTTTAAATAAATCAGATATCTGGATATCCCATGGACTGATCGAGTTGACACATAAAATTATAATTATATTCATAATTATATAATTACATCACTAATCTTTACTACACAAGACTATTTCGACAAATAAATGCAGAATAAAAAAAAATTGACCTGAAAAGTAAAAGAAAAGCAGGTAAAAATAAATGTTTATGAATTATTGTAGAAATAATACAAAAAGAGGGTTAAAATTCACAGTGAGGAAAACCCAAAATGTGCCCAATTGTATAAAGGCTCCTCCCTTGAAAGCAACAGGGAGCGATAGGAAGATCCAGTTTGTTTTTGCAGCTGAAAAATGTACAAGATAACTTAGAAAAACAAGTCAGGGTGGCTCTTTATCAAAGTGTGCGTAGGTTGAGTGGAAGCACCAAGGAATGGTGCCTGGTTCTGGGCATGTTCCCACCACCCTTTGGCTGGAGGGGGCAGTTGCCGGGACCTGGAGGGAAGCTTAAGCTGGAGGAGGGGACCTCCCAGCAGGAGCTGTGACCTCTGGTAGAGGGTCCTGCCCAAACTGCAGAGATCAAAATTGAGCCAAGGGACCTAAGTAGCCTGCTTCACTTTCCTCCCTCCTTCTACTTCCTGGCAGCGTTAGTCATGGGATATCAAGTAGAGGAGCAGTAGGTCCACTGAGAGCCTTTCGCACACAGAGCAGAGGGAAGGAGAGTGGAGCATAGAGCCGGGGGGTCAATGGAAGCCATCCAGACATGAAGCTGGGGTTCCTCTACTGGTGTGAATGTGGGGTGAAGAGCGCTTGCCGTGCCAGCATCCTTGGCTAAGACGGAGTAAACCCACAGGGTGGATGGAAGTCCAGGCCACCGAAAAAGCCCCCGTGCAAATAGTGAGTTACAGCTCATTACAGTGCAGTTTCTACAGGGCAAGTTCCAGTGTTCAATCAATAGAATTAGTTTTGTTCTTTCCACGGAAGAAAAATCAATCAAGACCTTTTTGGATAGAGTCTTGAGAAAACACCAGAACCTTAGGGCCACCACTAGTTGTACCAAGAGCTAGAACAATCCTAGGACTGAGACTGACAAAGACACTCAAAAGGTACTTGGTGTGATGATATTACATCAGGAATTCAAACCATTCTATCTCAGATTGGCTCTACTAATCTAAATCTTTCAAATGGATATTAATTTAATTTTAATGATCTGGATAATTAACTCAAAATTTCCCCTCAAAGCATAGTGTCCCTTTTTTGTACAAAACATTTCACTTAGGGGTGCCCTGGTGGCTCAGTCGGTTGAGCGTCTGACTCTTGGTTTTGGCTCAGGCCATGATCTCACAGCTCATGAGTTCTAGCTCTGCGTTGGGGTCTGTGCTGACAGTGCAGAACCTGCTTGGGATTCTCTCTCTCTCTGCCCCTCCCCCTCTTCTCTCTCTCTTTCTTTTTTAAAAACAATTTTTAATGTTGATTTTATTTTTGAGAGAGAGAGAGAGTCAAAGTGTGAGTGGGGGAGGGACAGAGAGAGAGAGGGACAGAGGATCCAGAGCAGACTCTGAGCTGTCAGCACAGAGCCAGATGCCAGGCTTGAGCCCATAAGTCGTGAGATTATGACCTGAGCTGAAGTCGTATGCACAACCGACTGAGCCACCCAGGCACCCCTTCTCTCTTTCAAAATAAATAAATAGATATTTCAAAACAAGTAAACAAAACATTTCATTTACGAGAGGTAGAATTAAATCAACTGATTTTTCAGGTATATGGCATTTCATTTTTTTTCCTTTTCTCCTCTTGATAAATGAACTCAAAGGTGACATACATAGATGTATTTTTTTTGCTTGTAGGCCTTTCAAATACATTTTTCTTCGGTAAGTCAAATGAAACATTACATATTAATTTGTACAGTGAGATTTAGTGAGGTTTCTGGAGCTTTCAAATATGTGCTTAAAAACTTCTGGGTCATTTCTGTGATTTATTATGAGGTAATATATAAATACACATTTAGGTGCCCATTAAGAATAGATTTGAGTCACATAATATGGAAATTACTCAGCTTTTCATACTTCATAATATATCACATTAACTGGCAGTATGGAACCATTACGATATTAACATAGATTTCAGCATAATAGAAATATACTTACAGGAAGGTTAAAAGAACAAGATCTGCTTCTAATGGCTCTTTGAGCCACTTGGCACAAGGCAATGCTTTGTTGGCGTATTTGTCAAAATTTGACTACTAAGATTATAAGATTTGTAAAAAAAAAAAAAAAGTAATTTCTGAGTGCTACTTTAAAATACCATTTCTCGTAAAATATTTAAAAATGTAGGCATGTAAGATGGCCAGATGGGGCTATGTTTCTCCTCTTCCATGTTGAGGATGACTAGGAGTCTGTGAATTATCATATGTTGAGGAAGGCTCTCAGAGAGCCTGTTAAGGAAGATCTCTTCCACCTTTCTGGAGGTGGATGGATGTCATCAGGAAGTTGAAACCGCACCTATAGAAGCAGTGTGGGAATAATAGCATGGAGGGGGAAGCAGTGTGAAGGCTGATGGGCCCCTGGGCTAGAATATGAACAGCAGGCTCTTGCCCCGGGGGTACACCAAGGGGAGCAGTCTGCTCAGACACACTTCAGTTCCGTCTTGGCCTTGTTGGTCAGGGGAACATTGTTCTCACAGCTGAAGTCTTTTGTGGCGGGTCTACGTTTCTGGTTTCTTCTTTGTGGTTGAAGCAATGGGAAAAGCAATGCAGAGACCTAAGCAAGCATCCCGGTGTAACTGCAGATTCTTAATGCCCTGTGCCAGGCTCGAAGCCATCTAAAGATTAGGTGTTATTGGGTCCCAAACTCTGCTGGGTCTTGAGCATACTTTTAATAGTTTAATCCAATGTCTCATTGGTTTAAAAACAATCTTTGGTATTTATGATATTTTTTTTCTTTTCCAGAGGTCTTGAGATGTTAGAGTATGCTGACTTCCTCCTGGCGGTTGGGAACACCTAGATGGTGGTTCTTGGCCTTAGAGGTACATTGGCATTATCTGAAGATGTTTGGATAAACAAGTAACAGTGCTCAGCCACACCCCCAAACCTATTGGACGAGAATCCCTCAGGACCAAAGCTTGACTGACCTGAACTGAGAAGATGAGGCCAGGCATCTCCCACTCCTTTCCCCCAAGGCTTAGGGCCCTGGATTACTTCTCCTGAATTCACCTTCTAACAAACTACTCCCAGGAGGCTGTTTCCCAGGGTGTGTTTAGTGGAGGGGGGAGGCGTGGTGTGGAGAAGACGAGATTGGTCTGGGTTGGGTCTGTGACATGATGGTACTGATCTGACCTGGACTGTGTGAAGAGAGACAGGCTATGGGGAGAGAATGGAGCGACGAGGGGCGTCCATGGCATGGCTTCAGGTGGGAGCCATGTGTGAGGATGAGGCTATCCATTCCACCTATGCATGGGGTGCAGCAGCAGGGCTCCAGAGAAGGAAAAGCAGCCCACTCTGGCTGAACAAGGCTGGTGGCATTGGGAAAATGGAGTGTCCTTTGACTCCAGCATTAGTGTTAGTGCTATGAACACTGGCCTGCCGGACAATAAGGCAAGAGCTATTGTGGGCCTATGTGAAGACTCTCTGGTAACTCTTCAAAGCAAGGATGTTGAGGGATGGGTGGTGGGTGCATGTGTACACATGCATTTCTCAAGGGGCTGGAGGTCTTGCATAATACACATAGGAAAAGGGCCAGGGACACCTGGGTTGATGCCCTTCCTATGACCCTTCACCGTAGTCATAGGCTTGGATGCTGGGGTCACATGTTGATCTGGCCTTGGCTCCCATGGCTCTCTTTGGTGAATGTGGCCCACAGTGACTAAGGGATAAAGCAAGGGAACCGTTAGTATTTACACCTGTCTTTGGACTCTAGCAAGTCCATG
This sequence comes from Hyaena hyaena, assembly GCF_003009895.1. NCBI lineage: Eukaryota > Metazoa > Chordata > Mammalia > Carnivora > Hyaenidae > Hyaena > Hyaena hyaena. The sequence goes on from NW_024082276.1 coordinate 219,706, forward strand.
TTTCCATGAAGTGCGTACGGATCCCAAGTCTCAGTGCTACGCTCTGCCTAAGATCTGACCCTCTCTTCCACCAGCAGCAATGTGAAGTAATCTTTAAAGGCCAGGTCAGGGGGGCACCTGGGGGGCTCAGTCAGTTAAGTGTCTGACTCTGGCTCAGGTCACGATCTCACAGTCCGTGGGTTCGAGCCCCGCGTCAGGCTCTGCACTGACAGCTCAGAGCCTGGAGCCTGCTTCAGATTCTGTGTCTCCCTCTCTGCCACTCCCCCACTCACTCTCTGTCTCTGTCTCTCAAAACAAAATAAGAAGACCCCCTCAAAAAATTAAAGACTAGGTCAGGGTGGCTCAGTCGGTTAAGCATCCGACTTTGGCTCAGGTCATGATCTGGTGGTTTGTGAGTTTGAACTCCACGTTGGGCTCTCTGCTATCAGCACAGAGCCAGCTTTGGATCCTCTGTCCCCTCTCTTTCTGCTCTTCCTTTACTCATGCTCTCTTTTCTCTCAAAAATAAATAGACATTAAAAAAAAAAAATCAGATCAAATGTTGCTTTCTCCAGTTACTCTTCCTTGATCTCTTGCAGCTACCGATTTCTCTCCACTTTCTGGTTTATGGGGCACATCATTTGTGGTTCTTGGAGTTTACCACTTTCTTCTTTGGGTAACTGCTAATCACAGATATGTGTGGGACATACGGTGCACACTCATCATTTGTAGTCTTCCATTTTCCCAGCAGGTGGAAACTCTTTGTGGGCAGAGTCCTGTTGTCTTAGTCTTTGACACCAGATTTATGCCAAAATCACGTAGACAGGGGGCTTAGACAGCAAACGTTTATTTTTCACAGGTCTGGAGGCTGGGAGGCCCACCATCAAGCTTCGAGCAGGTTTGGTACATAGTAAAGACATACTTCCTGGTTCATAGATGACCATCTGCTTGCTGTGTCCTTCCATGGATGCTCCCTGGGGTCCTTATTTTAAGGACGAGAACTCTACTCATAAGAGCTCCACCCTTGTGACCTAATCACCTTCCAAAGGCCCCATCTCCTCATTTTACCATATTGGGTGTTTGGATTTAACATAAGAATCGGTGATGGGGGGACAATGAGTCAGTCTGTAACACCCACTCTTAGGTCTCCTACAAGACAGTGCACTCAGGAAAGGCATGGGGACTTGTCTCCTAAACATGAATGGCTAACCCCTGAACCCTTCCTGGGGAACTACTGTGGGCATTTTGCTTGGGAAAATAGGCTTCACAAAGAGGCTGCTATTACTATTTAAGAGCCATTCTTGCTTAAAGTTGTTTGGTTTGAGAACCTGTAGAGGGGGTCTTTTCTGAGTATGCTTTAAAATTTTTTTTTAATGTTTTTTAACTTATTTTTGAGAGAGAGAGAGAGAGCGCGCGCCAGCAGGGAAGGGGCAGAGAGAGAGGGAGACACAGAATCTGAAGCAGGCTCCTGGCTCTGAGCCATCAGCACAGAGCCCAATGCAGGGCTCGAACCCACAAACTGTGAGATCATGACCTGAGCTGAAGTCAGACGCTTAACCAACTGAGCCACCCAGGCTTCCCCTGAGTATATTAAAAAAAAAAAAAAAAAAAAAAAAANAAAAAAAAAAAAAAAAAGCTTATTTGTTTTGAGAGAGAGAGAGAGAGAGAGAGAGAGAGAGAGCGCGCGCAAGTGTGAGTAGGGGCAGGGCAAAGAGAGAGGGAGAGGGGCTTGAACTCCTGAATCATGAGATCATGACTGGAGCCAAAATCAAGAGTCAGATGCTTAACTGACTGAGCCACCCAGGTGCCCCCTGAGTATACTTTTAATCCCACTGAGCCAATAAACACAGAGCATAATGCTCCAGGCCATTCATACAGTGGTTCACCATGCATGGACTTCTCTGCCAGCTGATTGAGTTAAGGAAGCATTTAGGGTTTTGAGCAAAGCATCCTCACTGGGAATAGGAACAAGTAGACTAGACAGTCCATTCCCAGCTTTTAGGGGACCGAGGAACACCCTGTTTTAATGGCAAAAACTCGCACAGATTTTCACTCTAGGGTAGTTGTACTTTTTAATATCTGTTCATTGAGAACACATATAATGACAAAATGTTATGGGTCATTTGAGGAATATTTTAAAAGCAAGTTGGTCTTAAAAGCACCTACAGGCATAAATCTGGTGTCACTGTATTTTTTATGGCAACCAAAGAAAGAGGAAAATAGCCGTGCCTGTTGCCACATGTGTTCACGGAGTCTTTGAAATTACTCCTTTGACCCCCAGATCTGTGGACCCTGGATTGCCCGTCACTGCACTTAAACTGTCCTTTTGACGAAAGCTCCTGGTCAAAGAATGGCACTGTTGAGGATCTGACCAATAAGAGAAGCCACAGCCTCCCAGCTTTCTGTAGCTGTTTTGCATTTCTCCATGCGTATTTTGCTTTGTGTGTATGCGCACAGCTTAGAACCAGCCTGTCTGCAAAAAGAAAAAGGTGAGATGATCGCACCTGTTTGAAGATAAATCTCACCAATCGTATTATGCAGACTCAAGCCAGACTAGAAACAGTGTGTTCCCTCCCCCCCTATTGCAACTGGGACTTTCTTTTACCTGCTACCCGGTGTAGTCCTTACCTTTCCCAACCACTTGACTGGCCAAAAAATCCTGGGAGTTGTAACAAGAGAAACCTCATATTTATTCCTCCAAATTAGAAAGAAGGGGAAATGTAAATAGCTTCATGTAAATATAATATTGAAACACAAGCTTCCCAAAGCTCATTTGTTTACCAAGTGTGTTGGGGATCGTAGAGGTCAATGTTGGACAAGCCAGTGGTCCTAGGGATACCTTATGGACATCAATCTTGGCTTTCTAGTTGGACTTGACAAGTTGGAAAAGGGGAAGTGTGTCACACACATAATGAGATTCTGAGCATCCACTTTTTTTTTTTTTTGGTCCAGTTGTTTCTAAAAGGAAATATTGCTTCCTCATCAATTCACCATGCAGAGCAGTTTCTGTGGGATAAACGATTAGCATGAGTCAACAGCACAAAGAATGTTCTGACTTCAGATATTATCTCTTGAGTGGGATTTCTCCATCTTGTATGATATGAGTCTGCTGCTGTGGACTCAGGCAGGAAAGTGCCTCTGCATCATTTCCACTCTCCATTTTATCAGATCATGCAACCGTATTTTAGTTATTCCAACATACCCAATCTCTTTATCTATCATCCTCGGCTGTTTTTAAATTGAGTCAGTGTTTCCTTAATACAGATTTTCCTCAACTATAAAAGTGGGGACCTGATATAATTTCTGAACTTCACGTAATCAATACCTTCTTGCTATTGCTATGTCAAGATTGAGGAGAGTTTCACTCTATAGCTAGTTGGTCAGGTGTGCAGGTGGCCTGGGGACCCCCAAGCCTGTGGCTAGTGTGCGAAGGGAGAGCAGTCTTGTTGGGGACTGAGCCTGTAAGCTGTGGAGTCTCACTCCACACAGTTGGCCCCGGAATTGCACCGTAGTATTGCAGGAACCAAGTCATATTAATGGTAGGAATGGGGAGAGAAAGCCTCAGGGTCCTCAGATACCCAACTGTCCATGAGATATTCCAGTACCTTTCCAAGAACGTCCTTTCATCCATCCCACCCCCTCATCAAGCTAGAGTGGGTCTATGCTTGCAAATCAAAGAAACTTTGGTAATTTGGGCAGGGAAGGAGGCCGTGAGAAGCCTGTGGTGCCCCTTCCCATCGGAGGTCTTGTTAAGTCATACAGATACTCGACTCCCAGAATCTGCTCCTAAGAGGATGCCAGGTGATAAGACCATGGATCTTGCATGCTCTCATTGCATCTTGCATCCTCTGTCCCAAGCCTGAGTTGGAGCCACAGCCTGACCCTGAATCCCTTCCTGGACAGCTCTGCTCTCTGCCTGGACCCCAGTGGATGCTTGCAGGGAACTCAGACAGGAAGGGGCTCAGGCTGCTTCCCTGAAATGTGACCTTGAGAGGTCATCCTGGGCTGCCTTTACGTTAGGTTCCTCTACTGGTCAAAAATAGAACTTGCCATTTGGCTACCATTTGGTCCATGTGTTCATGTCTTTGGTGTTTCAGTTTTATGTAGTAACAGGATAAGAATCTTATCATCTCCTTATTGCTGTAATTTCTAAGATTAAAGCCTTAGAAAGCCTAAGATTATGGGTTTCTAAGAGGAAGCCAATGATCTGTATCTCCAATATACACTAATAGATGGTACAATTGATATTTAATTAGAATATTTTCTGGAATATTTTCTAGAAAACTTTAACTTGATTTTAGGTGGAAAAAGGTAGAGGCTTTCTCCCCTTTGTGCCTTTTATTTTTTTCCAGCTCTTTTGGGTTCCTTACGTTACTGATGGAATGTGATTAATCGGACTGTCAGTATTGGTTTAGCTTTCTTTTTGGTGAATTTAGAAAAATCTTGCAATGATTTCATGAATCTAAATTACATGTGCAAAAATGTTAAATGTAGATGGAAAATTTTATCTGGACGTGTATCAATCCTGGGAGTCTTTAGGGATGGGGTCTTGTTCAAGCTTTTAAGGTGTTTCTGATTGATTCAGAAGCCAGAACTGCTGCTTAGTGCTTTTCTGATCCCTCAAGGTGCATATTTTTGTAAGCCCTTATCTGTCCCTCACTATTGGTAATTAACTTCTTCAAATAAATAAATAGGGAGGTGGTAGCACTTAGTTTTAAGAGGCAGGAAGCAGGGAACTAGTATTTTATTTCAGAGTCAGTCTTGGGCTGGAGAGAAGAGCCCAGGTTGGAGCTGGGGGATGTCACCGGAGAGAACAGACCAGAGCAGTGTTAGCCCTGTGGACTGGGGATAGGTTGCCCTTTGGGGCCTTTAGAGGAGATGGGGAAAAAAGACAAGGGGAAGAAGGAGACTTAGGATATCTAGCAGAGCCACCAGCAGCAGCATCTGACCCGCCTCTTAGCCCCGGCCACCGTCTGCTCTCCCGACCTCCCAGTGACCAAGCACTTACTGTAAATGCTCATGCTGTAAGCCCGTATCCACTGGGTATAGGTGTTTATCATGGAACTGTTGGTGGTAGTGCTCACCCCAGAGCTCTCTCTTAACACTCCAATGGCAAGGAACCTCCATGACTTTCTCCATTTATGCATGGTGAATAATTTGATTTCTGATGCTTCATGGAAAGGGATTGGCCAGGGTTCAGCCTTGTGGGTATTTTTAAATTTTACATTTATTTATTTTTGAGAGAGAGAGACAGAGTGTGAGCGGGGGAGGGACAGAGGGAGAAGGAGACACAGAATCGGAAGCAGGCTCCAGGCTCGGAGCAAGCTGTCAGCACAGAGCCCGACACAGGGCTTGAACCCATGAACCGTGAGATCATGACCTGAGCCAAAGTTGGATGCTTAACCGACTGAGCCACCCAGGCATCCTAGCCTTGTGTTTTGTAAACCTCCATCCTGACCCCTCCCTGCCCACCACCCTTGTCCTGTGGCCAGTAGCCAAGCCTGGCTGACAATCAAGCTTGGAACCACACAGAGCCAGAGAGACAGATCAGTGCCAGTGGATTTCACGGTATTGGAACTTTACAAGCTTGTAGAGCTGAGATCTCAGCTTCTAAGACAACAGGCAGCAGCCTTTATTTTTGGTATTGTCGATATACTTTTTAAATTATGAAATGACTCCATGTTGATTGCTAGAAATTCAAACCCAACAGAAGACTATAAAGTAAATGATGGATGTCTTCTATTCCATAAAACCTCTCTTCTAATCCCACTCCCTACATATAACACAGCTAACAGTTTGGCCACGAACACACACACACACACACACACACACACACACACACACACTTCCAGGACTTTTTTTCTTTTCATTTGGAAAAAAAAAAAGTCATAATGCAAGGCATTCACTTTGCCTTCCGTGATATACCAAGGATGCCTTACATGTGGATGTATGTGTACAATTGACCTCTGACCTTTGTTCAAAGTCTTGCTCTGCTTTAATTCATTGACCCGCGCCCTATCGGTTGATATTTGGTTTATCTCTACTTATTTGGTCATCCAATAAATATTAGGCATGTATTAAATGTTAGTGCCTGTTCTAGACCAAGATTCTCGCCCTTCATGGGGTTTCCTGCAATGGACCCTCACCTGCCTCCTTCCTGGTCACAGGACAGGGTTTGGGGGTGTGGGGTGTCAGAGAGTATGAGGCTTTTCCATGTTGATGGGTCCTGCCCAAATACCACATACCTAACTTTAGACTGTGTCTTTCAAAATCCTATAACTTTTTTATTTCTGTGCAGAAGGAATCATTTCTTTTCCAGTCCTTTCTCCTGTGGACTCATGTGAAAGTGATTATATTTTAATCAGAAATGCTGGAAGAATAATTGAAGTCATAATGCAAGAGCTCTTTTGTCAGCGAAACACTGATGGGATTTCTCACTTGTATTTTGGCTACTGTCCTTTCTCAGAAGATGTAATTTAAACTGTGCGAAGAACCATCACCCTGAGACTTCCTTGGGCTCTGAGGTGTCTGGGGACTGACGGAGGTCTCCAGTGAAGTCTGACATCTTTCTAGAACTTCTGAGGCAGGAAGGAGAGTTTTAGAAATCTGGAAGTCGCTTTCAGCCTCTCAACAGTGGGGATTTCAGTTGACTCTCCCAGCTTGTGTCCTAGGATGATCTCGCCCTGAGAACACGGGAAAGAATCCTGTTAGGGTTTCTGATCTTTCCAAATAAACAGCTGAGAGCATTAACATCAGACCTGTGATGTTAATGCAATGTCTTTATTTTGTTAAGTGAGTAATTGTTGCAGTCTGCACCTGCCATGAATGCAAAGACACCGGGGTGGCTTTAAGAAAAGCAGGTGTCGGGTTCTCGATCAACTCGAGTCTCATTTCTCTTTTTCTTAGTTGTTCCCAGGAACCTCTGCTTGGGGGAGAGAGAAGAGGGATACTGGCCACAGGCAGAAAAGCAGAATGTTCTATAGGAGAAGGGGTCAAATGCATAGTAGTCCAAAGCCAGAATCTTGGGTTCAAATACGAGGATGGGAATTTACTAATGATGTGGCTGTGGGCACATTATTGATGCCCCGTGCTGTACTCCACAGGGCTGTTTTGAGATTTTCTACACTTCTAGCTACACAGTTGGCATTTGGATGTGAGTTTGGTTCACTGTGTTTAGCTGTAGGACCGATGAGGCTGGAGGGTGGGAGCTGGGATGGTAGGTATGTGATTTACTTCATTTATGGCCCATAATGGCACACACAACTTGAGTCCTACCGACCCGGTTCTCAGACCCAGGGCTGTGATTTCCTTGGTGATCTTTGGCTGAGTCATTTAACCTCTTTGAGCCACTCATTCCTCTGTCAGTCACAGGAGAGAGTGACATCACCCCTGTCTGGAGGAAATCCACAAGAAAATACCTGGAGGGTCTGCGCTGAGCCTGGAGCGCAGAGAGAAAGCCACAAACAGCGGCCATCGCCCCTCAGAGTTATTCTCATCTCACTTCTGACACCCCCTTCCTTTTACTTCTGCCTGAATTTCTTGAGGCGGACAAGTAATTGCAGGGGGAGAGCTACACACCCATTAGGCAGAGTGAATGAGGAAAAAAATCGCTCCTTTTCCATTTCGTAGACATCTTCAGCCCTGCAGAAGCAGCCAAACCTCCCGGGCCATTTTCTCAGAAGAATCCCGGCCTGTGCTGAAAGGGCAATCATTATTCCTGGCAGAGATCCCTGACTTGTTCCAATGGACAAATCAACGCAAAATCGCTTCACTGAACGGTTTTATGTAAGTTACTTGGGGAGCATTTTGAACTAGTGTTAACTGGGCAGTTCATCACCCGCTGTTCTCGTAGCTGCGGCGGTCATCCTACCGAGATGGTTTTATGAAAGGCTGGGTGACCAGCCACACTTTCCTTTACGCGTTCCCTACTGCAAATGCTCTTTGGTTGCAGGACGCTGAGATTTCAATCAAGCGGGCACGGGGGCAAACATGAGGGCTTGCGTTCATTCATTCATTATTCATCCTCTCAGCAAACATTTACTGTGCATCTGTAACACGCCAGGCACCGGTCCAGGTCATGAGAACACAGCGATGGAGAGGAAACCTGGTGCCTGCCCTACAGAGCCTATCGAGTCACAAGAGAGAAACATGCATCCAATAACCACTCAGTAAATCACTAAAATACAAACAACAGTTACGGCTAAAGAGGAGCGGCATGAGGTACCGGATGCCTCACCTGTTCAGATCTGCTCTGTAAGGTATGGGAGACCTATTCAGGAGAGACAAGGAAGGTTTTGCTGCAGAAGGGGGGTTTGAATGGAAATCTGAAGGGTGAGCATGGGCTCACCTGGTTCAAGATAGAAGAACCTTCCAGAAGGAGGGAGCTGAAAGTGTAAACACCCTGAGGTGAGAGAGCATGCGTGTGCCAGGAATTGAGAGAAGGCCAGTGCGGCAGTGAGTGAGGTGTGAACAAGTCAAGATGAGTCCGAAAACGGGACGCTCATACAGGCCGAGTAGGCATTGCCAGGAATTCCTATTTTTATTCTAGTACCAAATGGAAAACCCCTGTTAAAAGGTTTTATGGATGGGTATTTGTGTTTGTCTGAGTGCGTGTGTTACATATATGACTTGATTTTCATTTTGAAAGCACCTCTGGGCTACAGTGTGGTGTTAGGAGTGGGGATGTGAGAGCAGTTTGGGAACCAGGGAGAGACGGTGGACAATTGGACGGAGATGGCTGTGGAAATGCCCGGGCCTTTGAATGTATTGAGGAGATACACCCGACAGGATGTACTTCTGGATTTGGAAATGGAGGTGATGGAGAGGCTAGGGGTGACGTTTGAGGTGCTGACCTGCAGAGCAGGGTGGACAGGGGAGCCATTCATTGAGGTGGGAATCACTGGGACAGAGCCTGGAAGACAGGGGAGGTGGGGCGGAGGCCAAGCGGGGAAGGCGCTGAGTTCTTCCTCACAGCACTTTCTGGGACACCCCTGTGCACCCCATAGCTCACCTCCACATAAGGAGCACCTCCTCCCGAATTTTGTGCCACCCTCACCTCTACGAACCAGCCTTCAGACTTCTCCTCACTTAACGTCGCCACATTGCCACATTTTCATACCCCTCAGGGAACTCATTTCGGTCTCTGAAAGAAATGCCATTTCTTCTAGACCAGGTCTAAGTCAAGTTCCTTCTCCCTTTGGTAATAAATAACATTATAAATAGCCACCATTCCTTGAAGGATGCTGTGCTAGGTGCCTCACATTTGCAACTGTATCTGAGCTTGGGACTAAGTCAGCGCAGCAGCGGGCGATGAGCCTGATTCTGGTTCAGCAGTGAAGGAATTGACTGACTGAACAAACACTCCTTGCCAAGAACCTAATGTGCTATATTGGCCCTTGGGATACAAAGGCAGAATACGGATCTGTCCTTGGCGTGGGGTGAGGGAAGAGGGGAGACCTACATGTGCTACTATGTCCTGGCTTACAGAAATTATCTGGGGGCGCCTGGGTGGCTCAGTCGGTTAAGCGTATGACTTCGGCTCAGGTCATGATCTTGCAGTTCGCAGGTTCGAGCCTCACGTCGGGCTCTGTGCTGATAGCCCTGAGCCTGGAGCCTGCTTTGGATTCTGTGTCTCTCTCTCTCCCTGCCCCTCCCCAACTTGCATTCTGTCTCTGTCTGTCTCTCAAAAAAGAATAAACGTTCAAAAAGAAAGAGATGATCTGGCAGGAAAGACATACATGTTAAGATCTGGCTGTAGGCAGAATGAGGTGATGTAGGCAGTAGGTCCTGGATTACAGAGGAAAAGGGGTTTACTTATAAGAAGGATTGGGGCAGCCTTCCTGGAGGAGGTGGCACTTGTTTGGGGCCTTATGGGATGAATAAGAGTTCAGGATGTAGAGCGGAGAAGGGAAGGACATTTTGGGCACAGGAATCAGAGTGCAGGGTAGGTTTGGGGAAGGGCGGATGGCGGGGGCCGCACGGAGGCAGGACACGTGGACGGGGAAGGAGTGAGAGAGGAGGAGGAAGTTAGAAAGGGCCAGAGAGCAGAGGCCCTCCGATGCTAAGGAGCTTGGAACTGATTCTGCGGACGGCCGTGGCTGTGACAAGTTCCAAAAACGGGGAGAAGAAGGAGAGTGCCTTTGATTTAGAAAAACGACTCAAGTGGCAAGGGGAAGAGCAGGTTGGAGAGGCGACACGTTAGATTTTTCCAGATTTTAGGCAGCTCTTAGCAGTTGGATTGTGTTTCCCCAAACACCCTAACACCCTGTACCCATCATTGTGGTCTCATTTGGAAATTGGGTCTTTGCAGATGTGACCAAGTTAGGACAGGCCCATCAGTGTGAGTCCGAATCCAGCACGACTGGTGTCCACATAAGAAGAGGGGAGTTTGGACACAGACACACGGGGACGGTGCTGTGTGACAACTGTGTGGGCAGAGATTGCTGCTATGCAGCGGCTGCAAACCAAGGAGTGCCAAGGGGCCCAGTGACAGAGGAGCTGTGAGAAAGGCATGGGGCAGAGTCTCCCAGGAGCCCTTGAGACAGTGAGCCCCTGCCCACACCGTGGTTTGGGATGTCGGGCCTCCGAAACTGTGAGAGGGTAAGTCTCTGTGGTATGAAGCTCCCCCGGGTGAGGTGATTTGTTATGACGCCACAGGAGGGCTTCCTGAAAACCAGCCGGCCTTAGAGTCTGGGCCTCAGCCTTAGAGTCTGGGCCTCCGCCTTAGAGTCTGGGCCTCAGCCTTAGAGTCTCACGGGGGTGCGGGACCCAACCACTGGGAGGATTCAAAGCTCATACTTTCTCGGTCAAAGCAGGTGGTGAGGACCTTCCCCGGCTCAGGCAAGTCCTCACAAATGTGCTGCTGAAGGCGGTGGGTCCTGATCACCTTGTGCCTCAGCAGACGCCATGAAGCGCCCTCAGGAGGGAGGCTGGGAGAGACGGTGCTCCCCTGGGCCCCCAGCTCGCTCCTGGCGCATGAGGAAGACTTATAATGGCAGGAGCAGAAGTTCTGACACACTCCAGAAGCTTCTGAGACTGTATAGCCTGAGGGTCGGTCCCTCTGATGACTACATTTGAGTCGGCCTTGCCATGAGCCTTGCATGGGGGACGTTGCTGGTGGAGAGAGGGAAGCTCTCGTTCAGCCTTTGGGTTTAAGCAGCCACCTCCTGTCACTGACTCAGTGACAGTTTAAAAATGAAAGTGAGAACCGCACTCCATAATTAAAGAATGCAAATCAGAGAAACAAAGAGAGGCCATTGTTCATGCGTTGAATTGGAGAGAAATTAAATTAAAGTGTTGGGGGCAGGGGAGGGAGGTGGTGTGTGGCAGTTGATCTCAGAATGTTGATGGCAGAGAAAACGTTTGCAGCCTCTCAAGAGGTTAATCTCAGAATGTCTGTTAAAATGTTTAATGTCCCCACAGGGTCCTATGCAGTGGAGGTAAGTTCCTGCCCTGCTACGAATCTACCCTACGATCATGTTCGCAAAAATGTGCCAATTGATAAGTGCAAGGATGCTCACTGTGGCATTGTCTGTAATTAATGGAGAAAATAGAAGAAAAAAAAAAACTTTGATGTTTAATTTTAGGCGTCAACATGACTAGACCAAGGGATGCCCAGAGAGCTGGTAAAACACTACTTCTGGGCGTGTCTGTGAGGGTGTTTCCAGAAAAGAATTGCACTTGAATCAGTGGACTGAGTAAAGATCGATCTCATCAAAGAGGATTGGCAACATCCAATCTGGTGAGAGCCTGAATGGAACCACAAGGCAGAGGAAAGGTGGGTTTACTCTCCGCTTAACATGGGGCATCCATCTCCTGCCCTCAGACATTGGCGCTTCTGGTTACTGAGCCCTCAGACTCGGACCAGAACTTACACCATTGACTGTCCTGGCTCTCAGGCCTTCGGAGTTAGTGGGAAACACGCCACCAGCCTTCCTGGGCCTCCAGCTTGCAGACAGCAGGTGGTGGGACTTCTCAGTCTCCATAATTGCATGAGCCAAACCCTCATAAAAAATCTCTTTCTATATATCTGTATAGAGCCTTCTGGTTCTGTTTCTCTGGAGAACTCTAATACACAACCTAAATATTTTTCAGTAGGAGACTGGATAATTTCATTATGTACATCCCTACAATGGATTACTGAAATTGGGAGGCTATTCTGGGGTAACTGGTCTGCTGGATGGAGTCTAATTTGGTGCAATACCCTTTTTTTTATGTTTTAAATGAAAATAACTTGATTCAAATTGAAAACATAATTCTATAACTTTGAAACTATTCATCAGCATCTACTAAGACTGAACAAATGGATACCAATATAACCCAGCAGGTCTACTTCTGCGTGCATTCTCTATAGATCTGCATCATATAATCAACAAAAGACGTTAAGAATGTCTCCAGCAGCTCCATTTATGATAGCCTCGTCTGAAACAATGTAAATATCCAAAAATTGTAGATTAAGTTCAATAAATTGTGGGATAGACATATTACTGGAATACTATACAGCAATAAAAACAAACTGTGGCTCTATGCAGCTATATAGGTAAATCTCGCAAGCACAATGTTGAGTGAAAGAAGACAGACATAAAAGAGAGGGCAGTAGTACACAGTACATGATTCCAGGTGTCTGATGCTCAAAGTCAGAGAAAACGAGTGAAATTAGTGATAGAAGTCCAGGTAGGGGTGATCTTTGTATGGGGTAAGTAATGACTGGGGTGAATCATGGAGTCTATTTCTTGGCGTAGGTGGTGGTTACTTGACTGTGTACAGTTTGAAATTTCATCAAGCTCTACACTGATGATTTTGGCACATATATATATATATATATATATACACACACACACACACATATATATGTAATACTTCAACAACAGAAAGTACAAACAACCCAATTAAAAAAATGGGCCAAGGACTTGAATAGTCATCCCTCCAAAGATATACGAATGCTGAATACACATGAACAGATACTCAATATTACTAATCATTAGGGAAATGCAGATCAAAACTATAATGAGATACCACTTCATACTCATTAGGATGGCAATGATTCTTTTTTTAAAAAAGGGAAAATGACAGGTGTTGGTGAGGGTGTAGGGAAATTGGAACTCTAGTACATTCCTCCTGGAAATGCAAAATAGTGCAGCTGCTGTAGAAAATGGCCTGGTGGTCCGTCAAAAAGTTAAACATAGAATTACCATACGGTCCAACACTTCTACTTCTAACCATATACCTCAAATAATTAAAAGCAGGGACTTAACACGGGGTGCCTGGGTGGCTCAGTTCATTGGGCGACCGACTTTGGCTCAGATCACGATCTCGTGTATGTGAGTTTGAGCCCGGCGTCGGGCTCTGGGCTGACAGCTCCGAGCCTGGAGCCTGCTTCGGATTCTGTGTCTCCCTCTCTCTCTTCCCCTCCCCTGTTCATGCTCTGTCTCTCTCTCTCTCTCAAAATTAAATAAACACTAAAAAAAATTAAAGAAAAAAAAAAGCAAGGACTCAATGGTATTTATGCCAATAGCCAAAAGGTGTAAGCAACTCAGGTGTCCATCAAGAGATGAATGAATAAACAAAATGTGCTGGATCCACCCAATGGAATATTACTCAGACATAAAAAGGAATGAAATTCTGATACACGCTACAGCCAAGATGAATTCTGAAAACATTATGCTACTTGACATAAGCCAGATGCAAACGATATTGTATATGAATCCCCAGGTATGAAGTACCTGAAAGGGATGAATTTGTTGAGACAGGAAATAGAATAGAGGTTACCAGGGGCTGGTGGGAGGGAGAATGAGGAGTTATTATTTAATGGTATAAAGTTTCAGTTTGGAATGATGGAAAGTTCTGGAAACAGTGTTGATGTTGCAGATGGTTATGCATGCGATGGTTTGAATGTACTTAATGTCATTGAACTGCACATAAAAGGGTATATCTTATCACAACAAAAAGTAAAATATAATATACATAAAAAATAGAGATCTGAAATAGGATATATGGTGAATGTAATCCTAATAGAATATTTTAAAAGCATATGGAAATATATGCAGTAACATTAATATTCTAACTGAAAGGATATGCAAGAAAAGTTGATGGTGGTTATCTTTGTAGAGAACGGGAAGTAGCGGAGAGAGCGAGCAGTCCTTTTTTATTTAAAACCTTTGTATAGTGTGAAATCTTCTTTCTCTTTGCATGCGTTGCCTTTATTCAAATTACTATAACATAACAAGGGAAGAAGGCAGTGGGCGGAAGTTGCCTCGTACTCTTTCCCTTTTGCAGGCCAGTCCCCTGGGGGAGCAGTCCTGAGCCTGGGCTGGAGGACAGGCCAGCAGAGCCGCTGGCTTGTGCGCCCCTGGTCCTCCCCAGGACGTGGCATGACACAGGGCAGGCTGGTCACTGCAGTTACATCCAAGAACGAGCAAAGCCTGTTAGCTTGGGGCTCCAATTTATGGAAGACCCAGTCCATTTCATTTTTATAGGCCAGATTATCGAACGATTCACCTTTGTTTATATAGTTGTTTCAATAATAGAAAAGGGGCATCATAGATATAGTGAGGTAGTTTGCCCAAGAGAGCAAGGGAGAGGGAACTGGTTATGTCTTTAAACAATAACTTGTATATATTTAATGCCTGCAAAACACTGATGTAAGCCGAGTCGTTTCCTAGAGGAAGCGTCCATGCTCCTGGGTGGGTTTTGGACTTTCTAGAGACTCAGTGGAGCTGTTTGCATTCGCATCACTATGAAGTACAGTCATTATTCCATCTAATCTGTGACGATTGTGATAGTGGATGAGGGGCTTGCTGTCCCCTACCTGGCTTCTTGGAGGAAGACAAATTCCTTGGGCCTGAGCTCTTTGGGCCAACGAGTTGTTTATTAAAGTGTGTCACGACCGGACAGGAAAGAAATCCGACATTCCCCTAGAATTTGAGGAACACAGTTGCCACTTGCATGGTTGTCTCCTGGAGCCTTAGAGCATTTTCACTTTGTCAAGTGGTCCCAAGAGACAGGAGACAGACAACGCTCCAAAACCATGGGGACAGGGTGTTAATGAAATACCTCCTTACGGAGAAGTTTCTAGTTGATTCTAACTTTCCCCTGGAGGAGCATTGCTAGTTTAAAAAATTAAAGTGTCATCGGGTGGGAAAAGAGTCATGTCAATTTTCAGCAGGTTTCAAACTCAGTTTAGCAAGGCAGAGAAAAACTTTGCTTAAACAGAAAGTCTTCCTTGTCCTCAGTTTAACAGCATAATTTTGCCTCCGTTTTATGAAAAAGAAATCTCTGGGATACGATGCGGTGGCTTCCCTGGACCATCTCACCCTAAAGTTAGTTCCAGCAAGATCCTGCTGGAGTCTCCAGCCGTGGTTGGATGGATGCTTCCATTAGGTTGGTTAATAAAGGCGCTCACATCTGCTGAAAACCTAGTTTGAAGCTAATAACAGTCAGATGCGTAGGCTTTTCTATGAGGAAGGAAACGCTCGTTTGTTTCATTTGAGGAGGCATGAACACCAAGTAATTACGACTTCTCCAAATCTGCCCTGCAAGGAGAGTATCTAATCATCATTAATCCCTCTGGGACGTGCACTGTGGCACCAACCCAGTGATGAGTAGGTTTGGAATCAATCTGGACGTAACATGGTACCCTTGTCATTTAGCATTGGTTAATCTCCAATCCCTCTGAGGATGTCGCAAGTGCAGGCTCAGATTTGCGTCTTCCCGTCCTTATGAGCGAAGCCAGGAAGAGATGGGAAGAAGGTAGTTGATGACTGGGGTAAATGGGAGGGCAGACAGCTGCTCTTGCTCACCATGCCTACCCTGGCCTTCCCTGTCAGAGCCGGGCTATCTGGAGTTGCTCTCCTCTGGGATGAGAATGACACGATGAGCCTATTAGCAAGAATAACTTAGACTAACATGATCATGATTGTCTGCTGCTGCTTTTTGGAATTATACCAAGACAGACGTATTATATCCTTTTTTTAGTAGAATAAGCTGGAGACAAATCATGATTCATTTGCTTGTGCAGTTTTGTCAACTGTGAAGCTCCCTCTACCTTAAGCATCTCATAAACTAATTTGCATCATTTCCTTGTTTTTATTAGCCTTGTTTTACTTCAGACTGAGCACTTTTGTTTGCTCACTGAATCAGCATTTTCCCAAAAAAGAACAATGGAAGAGCAGACACTCCTAAGGTTTGGAACCACAGGCTTGAGGCAGTGGGGAGTCTCATTCCCCATCAAGCAGTCTTGGGATCACCCTGCTCGATCGTACCCACGTGCCTTTGCATCTGCTGGTCTCCTGAACAGCCCTGTCCTCAACTGACACACCTGGGGACCCTGCTATCCCCTCTGATGTCTCCCCTGCGGTGCCTTCCTGGCCCTCCCCAGCCATCTATTCGTTCAAAAAATAAGTTTGAAATTATGTGACCGGCACTTGCTGGGGCACTGGAAATACCATGGTAGACATAGCTGACCCAGGATCTTAGCGTTTAGTGAGAACGTAAGACAGAAAAATAAGCAAATAAGCAAACAGAATTATTTCAACAAGTGGTGGGTTATATAAAGATAACCAGACGTGAAGGAAAACGACAGAGGAACTCCCATGTAAGGAAGTGAGAGACGCCCTCTTTGAAGACGTGACTTGGAATCTGACCTTCGGAGGATGCAAAGGAGCCAGTCAACCTTAGAGAAGGCAAAGATCATTTCAGAACATGGCAAAACCCAAAGAAGAGGCAGGGCAGGTTTGAGGAAATGAAAGAAGCCAGCAAGAATGGGAAGAACATGATTAAGGGCTCCCCGACTGTGCCCTCAAAACCTTTTGTGCACACTCCCAATATAGGGTGCCTCATGGTTCTCTAAGTTGGATGTCTGCATGTCTGTCTCCCGTTTCAATTATCTGGCATCTCCAGCAACTTGATCGCTTCTGGGCACGCAGTAGGTACACAGCATGTGTTTGTTGAATAGAGGAGTCAGTGACTTTGGTCTTGTCTGTGCTTGGTGCTTGTTACACGTCTCTGTGTAAGCTGGTACATGGGAAGGATGTTGCAGGGTGTGAAGATCGTTGGGCGATGGCATCAAGGGGCCGTGGCCCCAGTTCCGATTGCTGGGAGCTTCCCTGGCACTCTCTCTAGGCACAGATTGCCCCGACTGTGTTTCATGGCTGGCATGTTGAGATTTCCATCTTTAGTCCTTACTCTGGTTATTCCTTGAATAACTGCAACAACTTTGGCTTAATACATGAATACCTTAGACAGCGAGGTACATAGCCCGGGCTTTAGACATGAGAGATCATCAATCCAGTCTTCTCATTTTATGAGGACCAGAGGGGAAAAGGACTTCTCCAAGGTCACATAGCTAGCTAATGATTGGAAGGAGCCCTTGACTCTCAGGCTCTGCTATGTCCACTGTCCATTTGGTCTCCACTTATGCCTCACCCCTCTGGCTTCCTCCACATACAGAAGGCTAGGAGTGTGGGGTTAGGGCCTAAGCTCCAGAGGCAGGCTGCCCCACTGCAGATGCCAGCCTCACACATCGAACAATGCCTCGGTTTCCCCATCTTCAAAATGGGATAACTGCTAAATTTATCTTTTAGTGCAATGGTAATTAAGTGAAATAAAGTAATTCACATGAAGAACCTGGCACTTAGTAAGAACTTCATAAATGTCAACTGTTATTATATTTTCTCTAAACACTATTCTAAGGTCACCACGTACTCAGCACGCATTTTCAACAACCTTTTCCTTTACATATTTTTTTTCTATTAGCTACTGGACTGGATTTTATTTATCCATCTCTCCCCAGACACATGTCTCCACTGTTGGGAAAATTATAAATCCCAAGCTACTGTTTCCTTATTAAATTTTAGGAAATGACACCACAGTGCTTATGATGTGCTCTTGCCCAACATTGACAGTGTAGGAAGGCGGCTTATTATGATTAGAGAAGTTAATTAGTCATGCACAAGCAACCCAAGCAGTGTGGAGGAGAAGGGGCCTCTATGGGGAGGGAAATGGCTTGAATTGTGGTCTTGACGATGAAATTATAAATGAGACAAGGGATTTACATGCATGAAATACATCGTCATAATGAGAAATGGAGAAGATGCAGACGAAAATGAGAATGTTCGAAAAGCCTTCCGTTGTCTAAATGAAACACTAAGCTTCATGTCTTAGGTTTATCACATGCTTACTGAGGGGTTTAAATGGAGGGGTAATTGGGTGAGTAACAGATGGATGGGTGGACAGACAGGTGGACAGGCAGAAGCATAGGCAGCTGGGTGCATGGGTGGTGGCTGGATGTGTGGGCGATTTGATGGATGGCTGGACAGATGGATAGGGGGATGGATAGATGGAGAGGCGGGTAGGTGGGTAGGTGGATTAAAGCAAAAAGTTCACTTGATTTTTCACATGAGCTCAACTGGAGCTCCATGCAATATTACAAATAGTTAAGTATACCTGTGTGAGGCTAAGTGTTTTATTTCCTCAGCTGTCAATAAGAAAAAGACCGAGTATCAATCAGCCTTGTTAGAAGGAAGGCAGAATTATCCTTTTATCTCTGTATAGAAAACAACACAAAATTACTGTCACATGAAGAGGCAAAAAAAAAAAAAAAAAAGGCAGGAAAGAAAGTAACACAAAGTTGTATCAGGCAGCGGATTAATAACAAATCATGCTACTTTTCTGGATTTTGTGACATTAAAATTTATTTGTTATGATTTATTTTCTCATTCTAAAAAGTACTTACCTTAAAAAATTATTTTTGTGATACTGTAAGCTTTTTCTTAAAGAGGGCGCCCAAAAGTGTTTATATCTCAGACCCCACAAAACGTGGGCTTCTCCTGATGTCAGAGCATAACTCTTTTTTTTTATATTTGAGAGAGAAAGAGAGAGAGAGAGCTAGCAGGGGAGAGGGGCGGAGAGAGAAGAGAGGGAGAATTCTAAGCAGGCTCCATGCTCAGCACAGAGCCTGACATGAGGCTCCATCCCACAACCCTGGGATCATGGCCTGAGCTGAAATCAAGAGTCAGATGCTCAACCAACTAAGCAATACAGGCGCCCCCAAAGCATAACTCATAACTCTCTGGTCCCCGCTCTGCCCTTCTTCACTCACATTTGCCAATACTCCAGCCCTGATTAACCAGAGCACCTGACTTCTGACACCCAAGACCCCGAACGTGGCTGCAAGAAGATATCTAACCAGGATGGCATTTCCTGGTCTCAAAATGGGCACGTGGCACTGCTCTACCCCGTGCTATTTTCTCAGTAAACTCATCTTCCCATGATTCTCCACGACTGTGTCATACCTGTGCTTTCCTCAGACCTCCAGCATCTTACCCTGTCCACTCTTTTAGCCGATGACTTCTATTATTTCACTGAGAAAATAGACAGGAACTGCCCACCTTCCCCAATCTACCAATCGAACTCCTCTGTGCTCTTCTCTTCCTCCTCGGTCCCAATGGCACTGTTCGTGTTATTCTGTGAGGCAGCCACGCACAACACCCCCCCCCACACACCGCCCTGGGCACCAGCCCCATCCCTTCTGGAAGTTGCACAGATCTGAGAGTAACAGGTGCTTGGGTGTCCCCACCTGCTCCCCTTAGGCCATCCTGGAGGCCACTGGGAGCAGTTCTCTTTCATGCCAACATCTTCCTGCTTCTCTGCCCTTGGTGGGGGGGGGCTTTGCACATGGGTCTGGGGGCATCTGGAAGAGCTGAGGAGCCCCCGTCAATAGCGGATGACAGTGAGTGGAGCATACTCACCCTCTGTCCAGCACTTCTGATGCTCAGAGGCGCCAGCCGGACGGAGCCCCAGCCAACACGTGCACCCTCTGACTTCCTTCCCTTCCCTGTCTCACTTTCCCACATCCTCCCTGTGCTTCTTAGGAGCCACCTCTCAAGTAAGCTGCTTGCTTCTGAATCTTTCCTCAGGCTCTTCTTAGTCTGCAAACCACATCCCTAACCCACTGGGTGCTTACCCTCTTTGCCAGTCCAAGCCACCCTCCCCTTGCACCTATAATTTCTTGGAAAGCTCTCTCTTCCTTTCTCTGCTTCCAAGGCTACCCCATGTGGTTATTCTACACAGAGCACCCCAAGGACCTTGATCTTTCTCTTTTTAAAAATTTTTAATGTTTATTTTTGAGAGAGAGACAGAATATGAGCAGGGGAGGGGCGGAGGAAGAGAGGGAAACACAGAATCCAAAGCAGGCTCCAGGCTCTGAGCTGTCAGCACAAAGTGGAGTGTGAACTCGTGAACCACAAGATCATGACCTGAGCTGAAGTTGGACGTTTAACCAACTGAGCCTCCCAGGCGCCCTGAGGATCTTCGTCTTTCAGGTGCATAAATCAAACTATGGGATGCCCCGGCTTAAAATCCTTAGATTGTTGCCCATCAAATATTGAGTAAAATCCAACCAGCTCACCACAGCCCCTCTACTTCCCTGGCTCCATCTCGTTCCCTGCCCCCCCCACCCCGCCCTCCTCAGCCAAGCTCTTTTCCCACGGGTCTTCGCTCTTGAACATGCCAAGCTCGTTCCTGCCTCTGCCTCTGCTTCTGACTCTACCTCGACGCCTTCCTGTGGCTGACTCAGTTGCATAAGTCAAATCTGCTCAAGTGTTCCCTCCTCAAAGGTCGTCCTTCTGTGACAGAAGAACAATGGTCCCCTAAAGGTGGCACCTCCCGATCCTCAGACCCTGTGAATATTTACCTTATGTGGTAACAAGAGCTTTGTAATTAAATTATGGGTCTTGAGATGGAGGTATTATCCTGAATTGTTTGGGTGGGCCAATGGAGTCACATGTAATCTTTAAAAGAGGGAGGCAGGAAGATCAGAGTAAGGACAGAATAGAATGAGGGGGAGGGTGAAGGAGTGGCTGGAGCCAGGAGGGAGGAGAGAGGAGACGGCTGCGTTGCAGAGGATGGGATCAGGAAACAAGGAAACGGATCCTTCCCTAGAGCCTCTGGAAGGGATGCAGGCCTGCCAACCTTTTGATTTTAGGGTTTCTGCCCCCCCCCTCAGCCCCTAATGTGAGAGAACAAATTTGTCTTTAAGCCACTAAGTTTGTGTCCACTCATTACAGCAACAACAGGAAATGAGTTCACACTTCGTGAATCTTGACCTTGTGCTTTTCTCCCGAGTCTGATCAGTACCATTTATAATTTGTTCACTTGTTTATTCCCTGTGATCCCACTAGAACCTAAGCCCCATCAGGGCAGAGACTTTGTGGTGGTCACTACTATACTCCCAGCAGCACCGGAAGTGGGGCTGTACCTTTGAAAGTCTGTGTGGTCCTACAAATGGCACTGCCTGTCCCATGCCTGACACGACTTCTATGCATGTTGAAGACTGTTTCCCATCATGACCCTTGAAATATGCCTTTTCTTTACCTACAGAGACAGACTCTCCCTTGGCTGCACATGCCTCTGAGTTGTTCTCCCCAGTATTGATTGGTATGTTCGCCCTGAGCCAGCCATACCTGCTACCTGTCTTCTCATGGAGCCAATGGCACTGGAGCAAGTCTTGTGCCTGTCAGGACACAGTCAGGTTATCCCCAATAATGGGAACGATTGGAAATAGACTTCCCCAAATTAAAAATCAGTGGTAGAGCGGGGCCCCATCTGGCGACGGAGAAGACATTTTCATTCTCGAGGCCACATTATTACATCCCTCATTCAAGGGGGCAATTCGCTGCTCCCTTTGCTGGAGCGCAACCCTCATGGTCACAATACCTTCTGCCTATTTTGCTACCATGAACTTCTGTCTACCCTACTATATCTGCTTCCTCATAGCTTCTGTGAACATGGAATTTTTACCAACTCCAAGTTTCTACTACCTTATGATCACTCCACGCTGCCTTTCAGAGAGATGTTAATGCTTGATTTATGTACCGCAAACTGGTCCCTGGCTGCCAACAGTACAGGAAATATGTGTTTTGTAGGTTTGCGAGGTAAACTACTCTTGATCAAATTAACCCATAAATGATCGAGGCTGTGACCCGAACAACTTACAAGCAGAGTCAGAAATTTACCAAGTTGTCTCCTCATTAAAGGAGAAATTAACCTGAACGGCAGCCCCAGGCTTCACAATATCAGCATTTTAAAACAATTGAATGCATTCTTTCATCTTTTAGGCTGTTGGGGACTTTAATGGAGTAAACATAGCAGGGGAAATGAAAGGGTAAAATTAGGCAGACTGCTAATCCTTTAGCAGAATTAAACACAGACGCCTCAAAGGTATTTCTGGGCTGCTTTACAGAAAATAGCTAAATAATTAATTCACTTTATATATCCTCATGTGGCGGCAAATGCCAAACCTCTTTAAAATGTTGTTACTTTTGTTTCTGAGTTTCTCTGGAAAGTTACAAGAGGAAGGGCTTTTAGGTGGGGATGTTCAGATTCTCAGAAAGGTTTTAGTCTTGCCATTTAGAGGAAGTAAAAATTATTTTAGCTGCCTGAGCTTTCATCTCTCGCCCTGGGGGGAATGAGAGGTCCAGGAGTAGGGAGCAGATTGCCATCACTCTAGTTTCTTGGGAGAAACGCCTTCCGATGACAGAAAGGTGAGGATGTGTTGAATCTCTGAAGCCATCAGCTTGGCTCTGACCACAGAGATGGAGAGTTTCCAAAAGCAATGCCAGGGAGGGAGCAGGGTCCCTTTACCGACCCAGGTCATTTACTCAGGGCAATGCATTTCCTCATTGACAAATGTTTATGTACTTGGTGCTGTGCCGGGCACTGGGGCCATCTGAAGTCTAGCAGGCCAGACCCAGTCACCGCCCTTTGGGACCTGCATTCCTTTGGGACAATAACTGAGCCTAAAGAACACATTTTGGGAAGTACCGGGGAAACTGTGTTGTGACAGACAACAGCAAAAAGGAGGCGAAGAGAATACCAGCAACTGTGAACGGGCTTTTTTTTTTTTTTTTTAAATGTTTTATTTATTTCTAGGAGAGAGAGAGAGACAGCGTGAGCATGGGAGGGTGAGAGAGAGAGGGAGTCACAGACTGAAACAGGCTCCAGGCTCTGAGCTGGCAGTCAGCACAGAGCCCGACGTGGGGCTCAAACCCACGAACCGCGAGATCATGACCTAAGCGAAAGTCGGATGCTTAACCGACTAAGCCACCCAGGCGCCCCTTGAATGGGCTTTTATTCACAGAGATAAGAAAGCCTCAGCCTCAGCTGCTGAAGAATTCAAATTTTATTGATTTATTTTTAATTTTTATTAAAAATTTTTTCACATTCATTCATTTTTGAGAGACACGGGGGGGGCGGGAGGGGCAGAGAGAGAGGGAGACACAGGATATGAAGCAGGCTCCAGGCTCTGAGCTGTCAGCGCAGAGCCCAATGTGGGGCTTGAATTTAGGAACTGTGAGATCATGACCTGAGTCGAAGTCGGCCGCTCAAATGACTGAGTCACCCAGGAGCCCCAAGAATTCACATTTTTAAATGGAAGTCATCCAAGATAGGTGATTTGTCGAGGTGAAAAGCAAAGGACTGAACAAAGACATATCGAGCAAAGATTAGCGAATGGCACTAATGTCACACGAGGTTGGATTCAAAATGAAGGTTTGAAATAAAGCAAAGGTGGGACTTTGTTATAAAGGATATTATCCACGATGGGACCAGAATGGTCACCACCCAGATCTTCAGATTCCATGGCAGGCTGGTCTCCCCAAAAGTGCCCATGGACAATTATTGGAACCTGTAAAAATGTGGCCATGAGACCAAAGGGACTTTATAGACATGTGTAAGTGAAGGATCCTGAGATAAGTTATCCTGGATTTTCCCGGTGGGCCCAATAATGACAGTCATGAGGCCAGACAGTCCTCCTAAGTGTGTGTGTGTGGGGCAAACGGAGTCAGAAAATGGGATACGATGAGGTTGGAGTTTGTGGCTTTGAAGATGGACGAGGGCCACAAGCCAAGGAGTGTGGCAGCCTCTGGAACGAGGAAGGCCAGGAAGCAGATTCTCTCTGGGAGCCTTCAGGAGACATGCAGTCCGGCCAATTCTTTGAGTCTAGTTCAGTGAGTCTTCTGACTTCCAGGACTGTAAGATAATACAGGTGGGCTGTTTAAGTGCCTGCATTTGTGGTCCTTTGTTACATCAGCCATAGGAAGCAAATACATGCGCCAAATAACAAAGTGTCAAGTTACGTAAAGAATGAAGGGCGGGGGGGGTGGTGCGCCTGTGTGGCTTAGTTGGTTAAGCGTCCGACTTCAGCTCAGGTCATGATCTCACGGTTCGTGGGTTCGAGCCCCATGTCGGGCTCTGTGCTGACAGCTAGCTCAGAGCCTGGAGCATGTTTCAGATTCTGTACCTCCCTCTCTCTCTGACCCTCCCCTGTCATGCTGTCTCTCTCTCTCTCTCAGAAATAAATAAGACATTAAAAAATTTTTTTAAAATATTAAAAAAAAAGAATGAAGGACAGGGACTGCAGTGAGAAATATACAGACTCATGAAAGAGATTTTAACTCATTCCTGTTAACACACAAAATTGGGTTTGAGATTGTAGCCCATCAGAATCTTGTGTTCTTCGCTTCTTCCCAAGTATACAACCGGACTACATTTCCCAGCTTCCTTTGCAGCTAGATGTGGCCATGTGACAGTTCCAGCCAATAGGATGTAACACGTTTCTGGGCCAAGACTTTTAAGAAGCTCACTCCGCCCTCCCTCCCCCAAGATAATGAGGAGTCTCAAGAAAGAAAGAGCCGCATGTGTCCTTGAATTACCTTGTGACCAGTGCATTCTATGAGAGTGAGAGAAAAAAAATCTCCATTGCATTTGAGTCATTAGATATTTGAGGGTCTTTCTGATACAGAGCCTAGTTTAAGGATTAGGAGGTATGAAAAGAATATCTAAGAATTAAAAAGATCTTGAAAATTATAATTAAGCAAAGGAAACAACAGAACTAAAAGGCAACCTGCTGAATGGGAGAAGATATTCGTAAATAACATCTGTTAAAGGGTTAGTATCCAAAATGTATAATGAACTTATCAAACTCAAAGCCCCAAAACCAAATAATCCAATTAAAAAATGAGCAGAAGACATGAACAGACATTTCTCCAAAGACGACATACAGATGGCCAACAGACATATGAAAAGATGCTCAATATCACTCATCATCAGGGAAATGCAAATCAAAACTACAATGAGACATGACCTCACATCTGTCGAATGGCTAAAAATAAAAAAAAGGATAAGAAACAAGTGTTGGTGGAGATGTGGAGAAAAAGAACCCCCCTTGCACTGTCAGTGGGAATGCAAACAGATGCAGCCACTGTGGAAAACAGTGTGGAGTTTAAAAAATTAAAAATAAAATTACCCTATGATCCAGTAATTGCACTATTGGGTATTTACCCCCCAAATATAAAATCACTAATTCAAATGGATATATGCACCCCTATGTTTACTGTAGCATTATTTATAATAGCCAAACTGTGGAAGCAGCCCAAGTGTCCATGGTCTGATGAATGGATAAGGAAGATTTGGATGAATGGATAAGGAAATGTGGAAAATAGTTTTTCCACATTTATAAAAATTGACCAAATACAAGGTCATGGAGAAAATCTCAATAAATTCTACTTGGTCAAAAGTGTAAGACGGCGTTTTCTAATTGCAGGAAAATAAAAATAACTGACAAAAATATATATAGGTCTTCACTTTTCCTCCCAAGTCCAGTGCCTTCACTGGGAAGAGGAAAAGGTTTCTTAAATTACCCTTTACTTCTCCTTTCATACTTCGCTGTAATATTTGAAATCTCTGGCTTGATTCTTACATTATTTCTTTTTAAAAATTGTTTAATGTTTATTCATTTTTGAGAGACAGAGAGAGACAGAATGCAAACAGGGGTAGTGTAGAGAGAGAGGGAGACACAGAATCCAAAGAAGGCTCCAGGGTCTGAGCTGTCCGCACAGAGCCCAACGGTGGGGATGGGGGAGGGGGAGGCTTGAACTCCCAAACCATCAAGTCCGGAGCTGAAGTTGGATGCTTTACCGACTGAGCCACCCCAGCGCCCCATTCTCATATTGTTTCTTAAGAACGGGGGCAGTAAAACTGTCAGGGTAGCAATCGGATTGGTGACTGCCAGACACCAGGGGTGGAGGAAAGTGACCACAAAAGGTGATGGAAATGTTATCTATCTCAATCATGGAGATGGTTCCACAGCCTTACCAAATGCACTGATCTGTGCTCCCAACACAGCGTAAATTCTACTGATTGTAGATTATTCAATAAACCTGAATTAAAAAAAATAAAGTCAAAGTAAATTGAGATAATAATTTATGGACATTAGAACCATGGATTCTTTTTTCTTATTTATTTATTTATTTTTTTGTATTGAAAATCGCACTAATGTTTTTGAGGATGCCTGTGTGGGTCGAGTATCATATCAGTCAGTATCTGTCAGAACACTACCGTCTGCTACCCAGGCTGTCCGGCAAAATCCTAATATCAAGGAACATCTGGCTGTTCTCTCATTTGAAGAGAGAGGCAAGCCACTTCTGCAGCAACACATTCCAAACCTGAGATTGAGCAGAATGAAGAGAAGCTCTTCAGAGCTTATCCTGAGATGGGCACCATCTCCAAGCTCTGCATTTACCTCTTTAGGACCGATGGCCATGTCAGCATGCAGGAGGCTGCCCCTGAAAAGCAGTCATCCTGGCCGTCATTACCTAGAACTTTCTAAAAATGGACCATTTTATTTTAGAAAAGAATGTCCACAGGGGTCAAATACAGTTTTAACCAACATTTAACAAACATGACAGCTCCCTTCCCCGGCACATTTAAATGCAATGGGAAGATGCTAGAAGAATACTCAGTGCTTTGGAGATTCAGTATGAGACGCCAGTTGGCATGTTCGAATGCAGTGGAAATGGTGTGAGGTGGTGGCCTGGGCCTCCGTTCCTGGGTCCTGCATCTCCTGTGCCATCGGCTCCCATGGCCACATCGATCATCGCTAGTGCTTGAGCGATGCCCGTCTGCTGGTTGCGCATCTCCATGCATTGACTCATGCTTTTCTCTTGGCATCCATATCTTTGCCTGGAAACACTTACCCATCTGTCTCCTCCAGGAAGCCTTCCAGAATCTTCTGGCTAAGCTAGGACCCCTCAGGTTTGTATTTATTTCCCTGTGCATATGACTATTTTTATCACTCACCAAACACTACTGAGATTATGTGTTCCCAAGTCAGTCTCCTAAACTGGCCTGGAAGCTCCAAGAAGACACATTCTTTGTCCTCCACGCCTCAACGCAGGTATGAACTGAAATGGGAAGTGCTTCCCTCTTCACCTCCTCTTTCCCACTGACCATGTGGGATGGGCACAGAGTACCAGATGCAGGTCCCACATGCTCCAGGGACAGGTGAGGCAAGGGGCAGGAGACCAAGGGAAGGGTGAGCCTCAGAAGTCATCATGGCTTTGCCCAAGTACCTTGTTAAATTATGGTACTAATGCCACTAAAAGTTCAACCAACCAAAGATGACTTCCCCCTCTTATCTGATGAGCTAATCTATTTTAGAATCTTGGAAGAAACCCCAAAACCACATGGACAATTCAGCACGTACAAGAGAACTAGGAGAAGTTCCAGCATTAAACTTGACTGTAACCCTCTCACCAAGTGATGCTATAAATGTGTCCTTCTCAGGCCTATAGATATGCAGAGTTTCTTTTCAGCGATGAGACCAGGGGTTTGAGGAGGACATTTCACCTCACTTCCTGATGAGGGCGTTTAGAAGCCTGTGGAGAAGGAAAACCAAACTGTATTGATTGGTTGAAAGCAGGTCCAAGGTCGAATGGTGGACGCACAAGCAGGTGTTCTGAGCCTTGGATGAAGCCCAAATGCGGAGTCAGGAGTAAGCTGAGAATCTGCATCTGAGAACCACTGACCCGAATGAATGAGGAAGCAAATTAAGGTAGGCTGGAAATTCTAGGAAAATGGCCCAGATCGAGCTGTAGCGTTGGAAGAGTTTTCTGCAGGATGCGTCAGAATCTTATTACTATTCTTTGTCCCAAGGTGTCATGAATAAGAATTAGCTAAATGTTTTTTCAGAACATCCCAAACATTTCAAAACGTGCATTTATATCTGCATGCATATATGTATGTTTATTGGGTGCACACACGCACAGCTTCCGTTTCTCCTTTTGAAAAAGATACATAGAATCATTTTTTAAAAGTGTTCATTTACTGGAGGGAGGTGAGGGGCAGAGAGAGAGAGAGAGAGAGAGACAGAGACAAAGAGATAATCCCAAGCAGGGGCTGCACTGTCAGTGCAGAGACTGACGCAGAGCTTGATCTCACAAATCTTGAGACCATCACCTGAGCTGAAATCAGAGTTGGAGGCTTAACCGACTGAGCCTCCCAAGGGCCCCTGGGATCATTCTTGACACAGTGAAGTGTTCCTGGACTTTTTTTTTTTCACTTGGCGTTATGTCTTATGGATCTTTACATGCCATTGCATCTTGATTAAAATCATTAAAAAAAATTATTCCAGAATACTCCGCACAATACGGTCCACCAAAATGTAGTTAACCCATTTCCCTATTGATTAATTTTTTTTTTCATTATCCAATTTTGGGTTACTTGTAAAGCTACGTTTTTTATATGCATACCTCTCTACAGCTGGGCGAGTATTTTGGTAAGCAAGATGTGAAAAGTGAAATTATTGGGTAGAAAAGAGAGTATATCTTAAATTCTGCAAGTTGTTTATAGATAGCACGGATTCTGCAAATTGCCTTTGAAAACATTAATTTTCGCTCTTACCTTGGTATATACTCTGCCTGTTTCTCTACATCATCACAAGGAGATATTATGCTGACCCTGAGGCCAGCCTGTCTTCTGTGTTTCCGGGGTTTCTGGGGCTGTCAACACATTAACTGATGAATAACCCTCTTCTCCCACTCACTCCCCTCCTCCCTCCTCACTGTCGCTTAAATAACTGTCTCTAGGTTTCCCTGATGCTCTAAACAAGGCTTGATCTCTCTGTGACATGCTTCCATCATAGTCTGTATTTCCTTGTATTTATGCAGGTGTTAAATAATTATTTGTTTCATTTTTGTGTTCCACCAGAGATTCCTTCACTCATTCT
This sequence comes from Hyaena hyaena, assembly GCF_003009895.1. Classification (NCBI taxonomy): domain Eukaryota; kingdom Metazoa; phylum Chordata; class Mammalia; order Carnivora; family Hyaenidae; genus Hyaena; species Hyaena hyaena. The sequence continues at coordinate 248,743 of NW_024082276.1, forward strand.
TACACTTTTATTCACTCATTCATTCAAAATGCCGACTGATAAATCAAGTGCTGGTCTAGGGTAGGGGTTAAGGACACAGACATTGGAATCAAACTCCTTGGGTTCAAAAACCAACCTTGTCTCTTACCACTTGTATGACCAAGTTACACAACTTCTCTATGCCTCTATTAGTACTCACTTCATAGGCAATAGGGGTGGTTAATTGAGAGAATGCATATAAAACAGTCCAAAGGGCAACTGGTATACAGTGAGTACTAAATACGGTCTATTATGTCTTATTATATGCCAGGCAGTGTGCAAGTGCTGGGGATCCAGCAGGGAATAAGCCAAAGAACTGTTGAAAAATTAGAATAATTTCACATTAGCCATAAAGGAAATAAATGCAGGGTGGGCTGGGGAGGGGAGATTCCTCTTAGATAGTGTAGTCAGGGGAAGCCTCTTTATAACGGTGACTTGTGAACTGCGGCCAGACAGAAAGGGGAGGCATGAACTTTACAAAGAGTCAGGGGAAGATCCTTTTAGGTAGCAGAAACAGTAAGTGCAAATGTCCTGGGGCAAGAACATGGTGTGTAAGAACAGAACCTACATGATGGAATAATAGAGAGCAAAAGTGAGAAGTCAGGTCTGGGGCCTGTTGACCATGGTATCCCGGTGCCTAGTATATAGTATATGGTTGTATAGGTATTCAACAAATTCATAGAATAAATAAATGAGTAATGAATGAGCAAAGAAAGGAAGGGATGATATGAATGGGTTAGAGGCCTTGTTCTATTCTCAGGTACTGTCTGCCCACATTTGTTCATTCCAGCCCCTGGAGGTGAAGCAAGCGAGTATGATCTTTGGCATACTTACCTGTTGGAGATGACGCAGCTGAGTGGACACTTAGTCTGGATGGGATTAGTAGATCACACATGGCACCTGGTACCATCACTCCTGCCGAAAAACCGAGAGCTGTCTGAAAGAAGGAATTTCTGCGGATCAGGTGTACAGAAAAGGTGACAGTGGACATTTCAACCAGACACGTCCGGGAAAGGGTTTCCAAAGAAACCTTCCATTTCCAATAGTGAAGTCATTTACTCAGAGTTCAAATACCAGGCATCTGCTCACTGTCCTAGCCTGGTCTGGGATCCCCCTCAGTGACAGGTCACCCCTGCATAACCACATGTACCAAAGTGCCCATAAACATACCCACTGTGTAGACCTCACACTGGTGTGACCCTCTGGTTTGATGTGATTACCTAAGGCAGCAGAAAAGGCATAGGTAATATCTGCATAAAAGAGAAATAGGGTCCAAGTTAGCAGAAACATAAAAAACCTGAGTCTGGTGACATGGGATTGAAGAAACACTGTGAGCATTGGTTTAGCACTGTAGCTTTTCAAAACTGTTGCTAAGCACAGACTGTCTTATTTATCATCATGGCCATCCTCAAAAGAAAAAAAAAAAACAGCTTACTAGTGGCATATGGTCCTAGGCTGAAATCCCAAGCCTTTCCCACTAGTCAGTGTTGATGTTCTAATCATAAATTACAGTGCGTTGGAAAACCCAACATTCAGAGCTGCTTTATTTATCTAGGCATTTTTATGGTATGATGAAACACCTCTATATCTATATTATATCTAAGAGAAGGTGGTTTTATTTAAAAATACTCCTTTCTCCATTCATATATTCAAAATGTATTTTTTGAACCAGCTGTATCCCAGGGCAAAGGTTTTAAGTTTCATAAATCCCGAATTAGCGCAGGTGAAAGTGGTTTTTGCTGTTTTCCTGTTCGTATTTAGCAACCTTCAGCGTCTTTTTATCTTGGGGCTGGCTTAACAAAAGTCCTCTAAGGAATGTACACTCCCCTAGGGGCTGAGTTGGTTTGTTTTTGGTTTTGTTTTTTCATGAAAAGGGTGATCTTGTGCATGCAACTTTCCAAATTTGAAGGGCAAGGTTGCCATGGCAACTAGTGTCAATGGACAACTCCTATACTCTGATGAACAGCTGCTTTGAACATTCCCCCCACTGGGGGCTGCCTCTGCACCCCCAGCCCTGCAGCCATTGCCTTATTGGGGTTTTGCCAGAGCTCAGATCTGACAAAGGTCACACCCAAATCCCCTGTCATTGACAACCTTGGGACAGAATCTGTGAATGACTTATGTCTAGGATCTTCACTACAGCTTTTATTGGCCTCATGATAGAACTTGCCAACAAGGTAAGAAGCCCACAGGATGGCAGGATTAGTGTGCTACATAGAGAGATGGGAAAAAAATTTTTCGGGACCCACAGGAGCCTGAAGAACCTGAGAAAAAGATGACTAGAGGCCATATTTTCTTAGTCTTTACCTTTTGCAAGATGGATGGCTCCAGAAACACTACGAATGATACTTTCTGAGAGGTGGTGTGGAGTAAGGGCAAGAGCACCACTACTCTCTTGATTAAGTAATAATCACTCATTTAACAATTAAGTACACTTGACTGAGTAACAATCACCTCCTTAACAAATGTTTATTGAGCACTTACTACATACTAGATGCTAGGGATTACTTACTTGACAAATGTTTATTGAGCACTTACTACATGCTAGATGCTAGGGATTACTTACTTGACAAATGTTCATTGAGCACCTACCACATGCTAGATGCTGGGGATTCAAGGCACTGGAGTCTCTAGTTAGCACCTTGCTAACCATGTGTGAACAAGGATGCTTTATGACTTGCTCAGTGAAGAGTGCCCTGGAGTCTATCTTGCATGATGTCCTGTACCCAGTAGGTACTTAGCAAACATTGTCAAGGGTAGGGAGCAGCAGGCTGAGATAGAAGAAGCAATGAATTTCAAACGGGGAGGCCTTGGAACCCCAGGCAAGTCACTTTTGCCTCTCTGAGCCTGCTTCATTGTGAAAAGATGGGAATAGTAATATCTCCCTTGCAGAGAGGTGTTGAGAGAGTTTAATAAGATGGTGTCCCTGAAAGGATCTAGTATAGTGGCTGGCATGGATGAGTTTTCTGGAAGAATGTCTGTAAGCCTAGAGCAGGTGTGGGAGAGGGGGATGGAGAAGTAGCAGGGGCCACGGGCACCTGGATGGCTCAGTCAGTTAAGTGTCCGACTCTTGATTTTGGCTCAGGTCATGATCTCACGGTTCTTGAGTTCAAGCCCTGCATCTGGCTCTGCTCTGACAGTGCGGAACCTGCTTGGGATTCTCTCTCCCTCTCTCTCTCTGCTCCTCCCCTGCTCACTCTCTTTCTCTCTCTCTCTCTCAAAATTAAAGAAACTTAAAAAAAAAAAGTAGCGGGGGCCAGATCACACAGGCTGCCCAAAGGGTCGTATTAGCCACTTTGCTCTTTCTGCTAAAAGCAACAGGGAACCCCCAGAGGGTTCTAAGTGACAGGGACAGGTGTGGCTCTGCCATTTTGGAAGTGCCTTCTGGCTGCAGCCTGGACCTGGGACGGACAGCAGGCCAGAAGCCTGCTGCAGATGAGTCATGACGACGGGCTGAGCGGGGAGGTGTGTGTGCTTGGGTGGGTGCCCTGGGAGGTGGAATTAGCTGGGCTGGGTGCCGGTTAGATTAGGCTGAGATGAAGGGGTTCTTTCCAATGGGGAGGAGTCAGGCTGGCATTCTGAGTGCTGGCTTGTACGACAGCCTGGAGAAGGGCACTTCTGGTCCCAACTGCTGCAGACCAGAGGAGAAATGAGTTTGTTGGTAGAGTTTAACCTGGCCACACGGGGGGTGAGGGGGCTGCAGGCTGGCCCGAGCGGAAGGCCCAGGAGCTGGCACCAAGCCCACAAGCCCCGAGGAGAATGTGCTTCTTCAACGACTGTGGAGAAGCTGGTCTGTGCTTGTGTGTCAGCCACGTGCCTTACAGCCTCCTTGCTCATAATTCCACAAATACTCACTGAGCACCAAGCCCGGGCCACATGGGTGATGGGGACAGATCTAGACCCGCAAGAGTTTCCATTCCGGTGTGGGAGACATAGAGCAACCGTGTGACCAGGACATGGACAGGATAATTTGCCCCCGTTTGAGAAGCAGAGGTCAAGAGGTAGGAGTGTTTCACGGCAGCTGGTGTGGGTGGGTGGGTGGGTGGTGTGACTTTATGCAAGATGGTCAGGGAAGACACTTCGTATCAGGTCGGAAAATGAAAGAGCCTGGGCGAGTCACACTGTCTCCTGGGGCCTCGGTTTCAGCCTCATGCAGATGGGAATGATGGCGCTTTTTCTGGACCAAATGATATCATCCATCAAGCTTGTTACTTGAAGCTCCGCAAATGTCTGTTACCAGGTACCAGTGGAGGCGTGGGAAGGTTTGGGCTCTGTCCTAATGTCTTGGATTAGAGAGAAGGGCATTTGCTTACTGCCCAGCATCTTCCTTAGAATCAGAGGTCCTAGCTTGGTGAAGGAGTCAGACATTGTGCTCAGGGCCTGGCCCCCAACCCCACCTCATCTGGGACTGGGGAGGGGTGTGGGGATGGGAGTGGAGGGGGTGGTCAGGTCCTTGTCTGTACTGTGCTTTGTGGCCACAAGAGGGCTCACAGCCCGCAAACTTTTCCCCCAATAAATCCTTCGCGTCCTTTTGACACAATTTCCCCGAATGGGGCCCCATCCGGAAACATTTGAAATTGCTATTCAATTATGCACGATTGCCAGACAATTTTAAGCATTTCTATAATAGCTAAACATTAATTTTAGCATCTTAATTTTATAAATGTTTAAATGTGTTTCTCATGCAGAGCTATTCAAATGCAGATGATTAAGTCAAATGACTGCATTTGTAATTTCCTGGAAGTTTTTCCTTTGAAATTAAACTTCCCCATTAAAAGTTTCTTTTTGTTGTACCCCCAGTTAGCTGCAGGGTTCACGTTCACGGTGGAATTGTTCACTCTCGACCATGTGCGTGGTAGTGCCTTCCTTTCAGCGGCTGGGTTTGTTGGCACCGGGGCATGTGCATGGAGCCCTGCTTAATGATTCACTGTCTGATCCTCCAGGGTCAGGCTGGAAACAGGCACAAAGGAGAATCTGCAATAGTAGGAACTTTAAGAGCTTAGCAATGTGCCTCACAGTGGGATCTTCAGGTCAGCACAAGCATAGGCAGGGCTATTTGGATGTAGGTCCAAACTTTGCTCACATGGAAAAAACATCCTATGTTCATGGTGACTCCTTGTGTTGACAGAAGGTCAGCAGACAGTCCTTAACTTCCCTCTCTCGGGCAGACTTTCCTGTCGTGGTTCCCCTGAGCATAGGTCATGCTGGGGTAGGGGGGAGTGCTCAAGATAGTCACCATGTGGAGAGGTTTCCAGCCCGCTGACTCCAGGAGCATTCAGTCATCATTACCAGCCACAAACATCCATCACTTAACAGTAAGGGCCTTGTCATCTGGATGGGATTGGGACCTAAGGTCTCAGAATCCTCCCGAATAGAGGGAGCATTTACACAAGGCTGGTGACGCTGACCCCAAGGAAAAAGACTTCAAGAGGAGATGTCTTTTTTTTTTTAATTGAAGTATCGTTAACATAGAATGTCACATGAGTTTCAGGTGTACGACACAGTGATTCGATGACTTTGAGCACTGCAAGTGTGGTTCCCCATTGTTACCGTACGATGCTGCAATACCCTGACTATGGTTCCTCTACTGTACGTTTTGTCTCCATGACTTATATGTTCCGTAACGAAGCCTGTACCTGCTATTTGGCCCATTCCCCCCCTACCCCCAACAACTACCAGTTTGTCCTCTATATTTATGGGTCTGTTTCTATTTTTTTTGTGTGTGGGCTTATTGGCTTGTTTTTAGATTCTATAGTTAAGTGAAGTCAAGTCATGTAGCACAATGCTCTTTAGGTCCATCCATGTTGTTGCAAATGGCAAGCTCTTATTCTTTTTTATGGCTGAATAATATTCCATTGCATATATACACCACATCTTCTTTATCCATCTTCTATTGATGGATAGTTAGGCTGCTTCCATATCTTGGCTATTGTAAATAATGCCACAAAAAACATGGGGGTGAATATATCCTTTTGGATTTGCGTTTTTCTTTTCTTTGGGTAAATACCCACTAGTAGAATTATTGGATTATATAGTATTTTGAATGTAAAATTTTTATTTTTTTTTAAATTTTACTTTATTTTGAGAGAGAGAGCAAGCAGGGTGAGGAGGGGCAGAGAGAGAAGAGAATCCCAAGCAGGCTCCATGGTCAGTGTGGAGTCTGGTTTGGGGCTCGATCTCATGATCCTGGGATCATGACCTGAGCCGAATTCAAGAGACAGTCACCTAACCAGCTGAGCCATCCAAGCATCCCAGTATTTCCAATGTTAATATTTTGAGGAACTTCCATTCTGTTTTCCACAGCAGTGGCACCAATTTACATCACCATCCACAGTGCGTGAGGGTTCCCTTTCCTTCACATCCTTGCCAACATGTATTATTTCTCGTCTTTTTGGTATTAGCCATTCTGATAGATGTAAGGTGATGGCTCATTGTGCTTTTGATTTGCATTTCCCTGATGATTCAAGAGTCGATGTTATTGACGCTAAACTATCTCATGAAAGAGACTTGTTGGTTTGCCTCTATCTTGGGCACCTTGCCAGTTGTTTCTCTTCTTGGGCACCCAGGCTAGCCTGTCTTCAGGACCTCTGTTGACCTGGCACAGCAGCAAACTTGCTCAAGTGGCTTCAGCGGCTCTTGGCGGATGTTGTGGATTTGAAGGGGAAGGGAGACCATTGTGTGAATCGTGGCAGCAGAGAAGATTCTGCCAGAGATTCTAGAAGTTGAAAGAGGCCTTGTCCCTGGTGTACACTCAGCCAATCCGATGCCCTCACATGAAGTTCTGACACACCAATGAAGGGACACTTTGAGGTAACTCTCAACCAAAGGTGGCTGAGTCAGGGACAGGGGGCAGTTAGGGGTCCAAGGGCAGTGCTTAGCCACATTGTCCTTTGAGTGTGATAGTATATTTTCTGCTGCTTGGGTCTAATTTGTTCTTGCTTTATTATTATTGTTGTTTTTATTTTTGAGTCTGCTTCTTTATCTTTCCTGTCAGTGTTATAAAACCCTCTAAAAAACTGCTTATTAGGTTAGCTAACTTTGGTTTCTGTTCTTTGCAATCAAGACTCTTGATGCAGCTGTGGATAGAGCATTTCATTTAAAAAAATCTTTTTTTTAATGTTTATTTATTTTTGAGAGAGAGAGAGAGAGACAGAGCACAAGTGGGAGAAGAGCAGAGAGAGAGGGAGACACAAAATCTGAAGCAGGCTCCAGGCTCTGACCTGTCTGCACGGAGCCCAATGCAGGGCTTGAACTTACGAGCCATGCGGTCATGACCTGAGCCACAGTTGGACGCTTAGCTGACTGAGCCACCCAGGAGCCCCTTAGAACATCTCATTTTATTCACTTCTCACTTTTTTTCTCATCTGAGACTGAGACTTCTTTTTCAGCACCTACTGCAGGCTCTAGGTTCTAGCTTCTTTTTGTCTCATGTAAATCACTTCCTGACCCTAAAAGCACACACTTTCCCAGCCAACACCTGGGATGATAGTGGCTCATCTTCAGGCCTCTGCGCTCCTTCTTCCCAGAAACACAGTGCTTGGGAGGATGGATTTTCAAGTCAGAGTCCCAGAGTTCAATTCCAGCTTCTGCTGTTTCCTTCTGTGTGCTGTTGGACCCTATTCTTAATTTCTTTATATCTCAAAGTCCTCATCTGAATGGTGGACAAAATAATATGTAGCCCCTAGAGTTGTAATAAGAATTAAATTCGTGAAGACATATACAGTACATGGAACGTGGGAGCGCTCAGTAACAATAGCCACTGTCAATAACACTGCCTTGTCAGTTTGTCGTGAGGATTAACGGAGACGATGGATGGAAGGTGTTCAGCAGCTCCTGGCACATGGGAGTCCTCAGTTGTGGTTTAATTGTGATCATCTTTATTTGATGTATCCTTCTCAGCCTTCAGATGTGGTTCAAGTTATCTCTGTGCAGAGTCCTGACTTCCCTTGCCACTGGTTGACTTAGCCCGAAGGAGCAAGTGGGAAGAAAAATTGAGAGATGGTGGTTTGGATCAGAAATTCAGATGACATAGAAAAAGACCCCACTCATTAACTTGGGCTCCCTTTGGCTGATGGTGTTTGTCTTTATTATTATTGTTTTTTAAATGTTTATTCATTTTTGAGAGAGAGAGAGAAAGAGCATGCACAGGGAAGGGGCAGAGAGAGACACAGAATCCAAAGCAGGCTCCAGGCTCTGAGCTGTCAGCACAGAGCCCAACGCGGGGCTTGAACCCACAAACCATGAGATCATGACCTGAACTGAAGTCGGTCGCTTAACAGACTGAGTCACCCACGCACACTGACATTTATTTTTAGATAGTCCTGGCATTCCATTTTAATGAAAAAAAAAAATCAGTGAGCAGGTACTTGTTGAGCTATTATTGAGCTGGGTTTTGGGGGTTTATATTTGTTTCTCTGATTCCATCAAGCTTATTTTCCTGTTTCTCCCACCTTCTCTCTCTTTTTTTTAATTTTTTTTATTTCTAGGAGAGAGAGAGAGAGAGAGAGAGAAAGAGAGCGTGAGCAGGGGAGGGTCAGAGAGAGAGGGAGATACAGACTCTGAAATAGGCTCCAGGCTTTGAACTGGCAGTCAGCACAGAGCCCGACGTGGGGCTCGAACCCACAAACCGAGAGATCATGACCTAAGTGAAAGTTGGACGCTTAACTGACTGAGCCACCCAGGTGACCCTCTCCTTTGGTTTTATCACACTTTTAGTTGGAAAATTCCAGCCTGTGTGGGAGGACATAAGGAAAAGGTATGTGTCTAGGGGCAGGAGAGCAGCACATTTTAAAGGTCAGGTCAAGGTGCTATGGAAGGGCAAAGGTGAGGAGCTTGGGGAGAGGCAGGGTTGGAGGGAGAGCTGGGATCTGCCTGGGAACTCCCCTTCCTCATCCCTGCCCCTGCTCCTCGCTCCCCTGTGGTCTCCCCCACTGACTCTCCTCAAAGATTTCCTTGGTTGGAGAAGGACCTGGCTGGAAGTATCTACTGAAAAGGCCATCTCTACCATTGTAGGATCTTCAAAGCCAGAGGTGTGGGTTCTCTGGGATAATAGTAGGTCTGTGAGAGAATGAGTTTGGGCGGTGGGCAGGCAGGAACACATTGTGATCATGACAGGCTTGGTCTTCAACCTTGGCCTAAGTACCCTCTGACCTGCGGATATGGGATACCTCTTTCTGCCTTAGAATCCCTACCCAGGACACAATCCTTTCCCTTTTAAATACTGCAGATCAAATGCTATTGTCTCCATAAAGACAGCGGCAATAATAATACCAGCAGAGGCATATCCTGAGCATTCATCAGGGTCTCTGTACCGTCAGTGTTCTAAATGTGCTTTCACCATTTAGTCCACGTAACACCCTATAGATGAGCCTTTGTATTCCCATTTCGCAGACGAGAAAGCAGATTTTTTTTTTTTTTTTACAAATAGTTTATTGTCAAATTAGTTTCCACATAACACTCAATGCTCATCCCCACAAGTGCCCTCCTCCATGCTCGTCCCCCTTCCCCCCCACATCCAACAGTCCTCAGTTTTTGTCAGCATTCAAGAGTCTCTCATGGTTTGCCTCTCTCCCTTTCCCCCACCATTTCCGCCCTTCTTCTCCCCCTTGTTCCTCCGTCAAGTTCCTC